>NC_133205.1:1500000-1607500 GCF_958299795.1 Porites lutea | reverse complement strand
AAGCTGGAATTCTATTTTTTTTTTTCCGAGCCCTGATTACAGTTGCTGTTTTCAGTTCTTGACATCTGTTTGCTGTTTTTTGTTTCCTGACTCCATTTCCTGTTTCTGTTTTTTACTTCATGTCCCCTGTACAGTGGAACCTCAATGTAACAAACCTCTATATAACAAACCATTTTCTTTGCCCCAGTAATAGTAAATATATATAAATTATTTCTGAAGAGTGACGTCCTAATTTATGATGTATGATAACTGTATTAAGGTTTGACTGGGAAGGCACAATCAATTTTTGTAATGTTGAGGAAAAACAATTTCTTTTGCAAATGCATTCCACACTTTGCTAAATTTCAAATGATCAATTACACAGCAGTAAACATTCTTCCTCCTTTCTTAGGGATACTTGAATTGAACCTTCCACGTAGTTAAATGAATTAGAGTGCTGTTCTTAACTAGGTAAAGGGGGTCGGTACAGAACAGCCAAGTCAGGGCATGATGCATCTCCTTAAAATTTTGAATGAACTAAGAAATTTGGGCAAAATGTTTTCTTACAGTACTTTCTTGTCATGGTTGAGTAAGATCAGCCAAAAAACCACAAATGGCAGGTAAACACAGGATTTAGCTGATTAAATAGTGGTACTCACAGCTCCAAGCATATTTTCCACAGTTTTTGTTTTGGTAAGTTTGTCAAACTGCATATTTCCATGTCTGAAAAAAGAGGGCAGAATCACTGTCCTAGATAAGATATATTAAAAACTGGAAAATAAATACAGATTTTTACCTGGCAATTATACAGGTTTATTTGAAAATCACCTTCATTTGCATAATTACAGAAGAGGAAAAAGGCAGTTATATATTAACGTTTCTGCAATATTAATCCTTTAAGTCCTAAGAGTGACCAACATCAGTTTTCTCCTCACAATGTCAATACATTAGCAAAAGTAAAGGTTACGAGATTTAATAAAATGATCATCTCAGGGAAAATGCCTTGATGTCTTATCAAATTCTCTCAACTAATTCTTAAGGAAACGTATGGAGGTCAGTTTGGAGAATTTTTCAGTGGATATCAGGGCTTAAAGGGTTAACAGCTAACTGCACTTCAAAAGTACAATTCTGGGGACGTTCCCTTATAATCTGCAGGGCTTGGTTGTTAAAAAGTTTGATAACACTATCCACAAGATAAATCTCTATCAGCGGATAGCACAATAAATTATTGGTTTTCCGTAATATACAATCATGTTCTTATCCACTGGATAGTCTTTTATCCAGTGGGTAGCACTATCCTCCATTTCATGAACAATCAAGACCATGATTATTGTTGCCAATTCATAATCTGGCGAGTCATGAGTCGTAAGCATCATCACCTGCATGATCACTATTTTATTTAAGAATAATATTAATAATTATTTTCAGTGTACCTTCCAAGAAGCTGCTGTAACACTAGGCTAGGTACTTCAGGGTATCTGTTTTGATTTACCAGCACAGGAAGACTCGAAGCCTGCAAAGCAAATTGCAGCTGATAATACATTGTAGTGGAAATACAGGTTTGGATCCTACAATAGTTTAATGTCAAATCTTTGTACAAACAATGCAATGTTCCATACATTTACCCAAGACAATGATTATCCATAATTATCTACTACATGTATCTCCAATTTTGCCCAACCCAACCCAGAGGTTTCACTAGAAGCACTAGGACCAGAGTAAGAGCATCAGAGTGCTCAGTTTCTAGCTCCGACTCAAAGCACAGTTCCCAATAGCCTCCCAGGCACACAGAAGCTCTTAGAGCTTCATGTTCCTTATCCACATTAAGGGGGGGGGGGGGGGGGGGGGATGCATCACAAGCCAAAAGAGCATCTGCATTGATGGCTAAAGACCAACTCAAGCTTCCACATCTCCATACTCTGTGGAAAGACTCTTAAGAGAGAGACTCTCTCTCTTGGAGATCTGCCTGACTCACCACGTCAGTACTGAAGAGTGGCTAAAAAGAGAAGACATGAAACCTTTTAGTAAAGAGGGGAAGCAGCATAGATGGAAGATGATTGGACATAATATACTATGACAGGACCAATCCAAAAAAGCGACAATGCAACATAGCAATGACTTGGGCACCAGAAAAAAAAAAAGATGAAGAGGAAAACCTAAAACCGCCTGGAGGCACACAGTTGAAAAGGAAAGGGTAGAAGCAGGATGGCAATCGTGGAAGGAAGCAAAGACCATAGCAGCTATCGAGATAAGTAGAAGGACTCTAGCTTTATGTGCCGCGAGGCATGAAGAAGATAGGTCAAGGTTGATCTGCCAGACATACCAGTTGTTTTGTAGCTTCATGGAGGTAATTCTTTGGAGAAGACAGGCCATTAATGAAGCTCCTCATCATATGAGCACTGAACACTATTGGGACCTGTCTTGCACTGATTTGGGGAAGTATTTTCCTGACAAGTTGGAATCCAAGGAACTTTCTGTTCTGTGTTGACTGAAACAGACCATCTGAAATTATAAACAAACAACACCAGTATGAAACAAAAAACGCACACACACAATCATTTTAATCAGTAAACATAATGGAATAAGAAAAATATTAAATGAACACTGAATTTAATTTAAGCAAATTTAAAGAACTAGAAAACAAACAAAAAAGGACTTTTTTGTACTTTTTTTTAGCTGTCGATTAACATGAATAAATAGAATAATAATTATCGGCAAACCTTCCACCACTTTGTTCCAGAACAATTCCACATCACTTGCAGGGTTGTCAAACAAGGTGAGGAAGACTTCATCCCAAACACAGTGGATTCTCGGATGTGAAGAAATGGAGTCCTAAGGAAGAAAAGTCTCTCTGTGGTAATAGCTCCTTGGATGAGCTTTTTGCAGCAACTTTTGAGGTGGGGTGTGGGGTATACTAGAGAAGGGGGAGAAATTATTTACAACTGGAAAGACAACCCTGTCTTATTATGTATTAAACAAAATTAAAAAACTCAGGGAAGGAAATACGTTATAAAAAACACCATGTCAACACCCAATACAGTACTACAGGTGTGTATACCAAACCTACATGTATAACAAGGAATGAATATTACCAAAGTGAAAAAGTAACAAATGGATATTTCCATAGACGGTTATGATCTCTAGTAAAAAATATGAATAAACAACAAAATAACACACATAAAGCATTATCTGCAGAAAGTCTTTGTCAACAGTTAGACACAGTTGACTTCATCAAAACTAAGTTGTACATGTAGTATTAATCATGGTGTAAACAGAGACTGACTTTTCTAGATGACTTTTCCCTGGATTTCTGCTAATCGTCTTTTGAACAACTTGGCCCACATGGGAGCTATGAACAAAGCAATAATTAATTTATTGTTTACCTGCAATACCACAGCCATCCGTTCATAATTTTTCTTGTCAGCAATATAAGAACATTTCCAGGAACTTTTTATTAATTTCCTTTCAAGATGATCCTAGTGAGGAAAGACAATGAATACATGATTTTTCTATTTTGCAGGCAGACAATTCTTAATAAGACTCAAGTCTTTCTCAAGGAAATGACCAGTTGGTGTTTTTCAGTATACAACTTTGTATAAAATACATGTATTGTATATTAACTTACAATCCTTATTATCATTGAAACCATGCAGAAAAACAAAGGAAAAATAACAAATTATAGACCAAGAACAAAATTGAACCATCACATATACACACCCCCCAACATCTCTGAAGTGCAAGAGAGATAAGAAATGTTTCGGGTGTGGCTTGTGCCCATCCACCCTCTATAATGTCCTTGACAGATGGATAGACACAGTTTACAAACACATCAGTGGATACCTGCAAACAAAGAAAAACAATCTTATTGACATTTTTAAAGAAACATGAAAAAATTGTACAGTGCCAAGTGATTTCTGATAAACTGCAAGGTTCTTCCAGTAATATAGATGTAATAATAATAATAATATATAATAATAGAAACTGCAGGTGCCTGTAGTTATTGGAGTACTTAGCCTAGATAAAAGGGCCTGGGAAAATACATTGGAAAAAAATCCCCGAAGTGGTCTCTTATGGGAGCTCTAGACAGTACGAACTGCGAAAGAAGAAAAACATTAATAATGATAATCAATAATCGATTACATGTCTCCTCTTTTCTCATGGGGCTTTTCAGGGATATAAAATGCAACAAAATTTGATTAAAATGGAATTGTGAACAAGGTTAAGAATCCAACTAGTGGAAAATGAAACAGTTAGCTACAGTATAGCATGTACCTGCAAGCACAGCCAAGGATTTGAACTTGGACAACAGAGAACACCCTGAGGATTTGAATTTGGGGCCCCTAAATAACTAGTCAGCAACCTGTAGACCTCTCAGACCCACTGCCTGATCCCTAAATCTCCTCAATCTGCCATGTTTGCTTGTGAATATTTTTGGGTAGCAACAAAAACCAGGCAAGGACTAGATGATGTAAAATCATTTAACTTACCACTTCAAAAATGTCCACAATGACCTTTGTACAAAGCTCCTGTAAATAAGTCTTTTTCTTGCTCAGCTCTCTGACTCTTGCAATCAACAAACTAAGCCATGCTGTATCACTGGACTATAAAAAGCACATTTTTTCTCTTAATATGGAAAAAAGTGATTGATAATAATTAAATATATGTCCACAAATAAACACATATGTACAAATTACAAGGAATGTTGTATACAGGCTCATTTGTCAGAATGATAAAATGTCTTGCTCTCATGAACCAACCCATACACAATGATAATAATAATAATAATAATAATAATAATAATAATAATAACATACAATTATATGAAATTATTCATTCATGAATTTAGAATCTGAAAAATCAGTAAAGCTAGCTTCAATGAAAAAAGGGGCACAGATTTACGGTAAATACATCACAGAATGAAGATTTATCATAATTGTTACATAATCTATAACAGATGGAAAAGTTGAGATCCAATGTCAAGCCTTACAGTTATTTTGTCCTCCTTGAATTGTGATCTTAAAACAGACACCAAGCCAAACACTTGTCCAGCGAAACTGTCTCGCTCTTCCTGCAACAATAAAAAATTATATGCATTACCAATATACATTGTAACCTCACAGGTAAATTACATGTAGCTTGAGATGCTATTAACATCAAACACACAACAGGATGTTTTTTTAGGGAAACAAAAAAGTGAAACAAATTATTTATATTACTGTCAAACTCACGAAGCCGTGAACACCTGAAAAATTTCAGGAATGTTGATTGTGTATACTGGTCAATCACAATAAAGCTCAGGATACGCAAGCAAACCTCTAAACCACAAACTAATTGCCGCTGCTGTTTGCGGTTTACTTATCTCGCGCCTTATTGGCTTATTTCTTGCAACACAATAACATTCCATAAATCTGTATTTCTGGTGTTCATGTGGTTTTGTGAGTTTCACCATAACTGAACTCAAACTTATTTCACTTTTCAAAGAAAAAAGAAAACAATACACATTAGTATTTACTTCACTCATTACATTACGTGTACAATTACATGTAACAAAACAGAAATTGTTGGGAGTTGGAGTAACTAAAAGTTTTCAAAGTCAATTCCCAAAAACGAAATGCCAGTATAAAAAGCTATCACTACATGTAACCACAAAGTGCATGGTAGTGAATTTAATACACATACAGTGTACATGTAGATTATATACAGAGATGTTGATAGCTACATGTAAATTGTACGATTAATTCAGAATGTACACAAATATAATTTATTTTTTTTAACCAGATACAGTTCACAGAATTAAAAAGTAAAACTTTATTTTTCAATCTACTTCTCCCTCTTTGTTATATGATATGACCAATGCCTTACCCATGATTTTGCACTACCAGTGACTTCTAGATTCTTGGCAATTAATTTGAGAACTTTTTCAGGAGATAGGCAAGCAAATTCAGAGAGAATCTCTGTCAGCACAGTTGCAAATCCCTGTCTTGCTCCTTTCCTGGTAGATGCTAAACCTTTTACAAGGCGTTTCACACTGTATTTTAACTCATCACAACAGGAAATGTCATCATCATTCTCATCATCTTCCTCGCTATCTCTAGTCTGATAAAATTGTAAAAATTTGTGTTAGCTGAAGGGAATTTTTTTTCTTATTATTATAAGCCCCAGGTAATCGCAACTATATGTAGCCTTGTGGTGCATGCTATAATATTATCATCACTGTCAACACATCCACAATTATAAAAATCCTTGCACAAGAGTTCTGGGCTCGGTTGCATAAAACGCCCATAACAACTACGGGTATACGTACGTGCACTCGTAACTTAAGTCAGTTGCATGAAATCACTTGTGGTCCACTTAGGGAATTCACCTAAGTGGGTGCACTTACGATTTTCGTAAGTGTTCACTTAAGTGTCGTTTATGCAACAGAATTTGCGGGTGTTGCATAAAACGTTTTTTACGGGAAGAATAGCATGTAAATTTACGGGACCTATGTAGGTCCCGCATTGTTACTGTTTTTACTAAAGTTAACGAGATCTTTTACTGAGAAGTGAAAAAAAGTATTTTTCTTCACGTAATTTGTTCTAATGCGCTTTATTAACCTCTGATGTACACTTAAAGGCCCACTTTGTGAAAAAAAGAAGAACTATCATAATTTTTTCCAGTAGATATTGAAGAAAAATAATGTGTGCAAGCAAATTTTATATTTTTGAGAGGCTTAAAAGTGTTCGAAACGACTTAAAACTTTCTTTACACTCACCGATGGTTAGCTTAAGAAAAAAGATGAATGAAGTATTATATCAAAGTTACGTGTGCCTTTAAGTGAGCCCGTAAGTTACCACGTAAAACAGAAACTTACGAGAGTGCTAAGTGTGTTCCATGCAACACACGTAAGTGTACCCATAACAGATTCGTAAGTGACCTACTTAAGTGGGCACTTAAGTGTAGGTTTTATGCAACCGGGCCCAGGCCCTGGACATTCCAAAACTGGATTATCCTACCTAGTGTATAAATCACTATTCAGTAAAGAAAGCCATTACTTTCCCTAACACTTGCCCGATAGATATTTATTCACTGAATATGGTTATTGCATCCACCATCTGGATAACAAGGGCCAGAGGAATGCATGTACTTCACACAAGTTTGAGTACAAAGTGGTGCCCCCTGGGATTTAAAACCCTACCTCTAGGGAAGGACATGGATGAAGAAACAGCTGAGCGTATTTTTGACCGAAGCACTTTAACAGGGTTCTATAAAACTGAAATAAGACCTTGTAAAGCTACTCCCAACAGCGACAACTCAACAACACGCAACAACATACAACAGGGTATGCAAACGGACGCAAAATGTAACATCCAACAATGTTGCGTCCGTTTGCACGCGGCTTTTATAAGGACGAGCTCAGCACGCACTCTGCTCAGAAGGAATAAGATAAAGTACACCACACTCAAAATTTACTAATCAAACGAATCTCAGAGCACGCTTTCTTTGCAAAAATGACTGCACGCTGCGAACAACATACCTCGTCCTCTGTCTTGTGCCGTTTTTGAGCTTGATCTAAAGCACATAAAAGCTGCGAAGCTGCTTTCAATCGTTTTCTTTCGTCAGTAGATGCAAGGTCCCAGAAATGTGAGAGGATGTTTTCTGAAGACATACTGTCGTTTTATGAATTCTAATAATTGTAACACCAAGATAAACACGACAAACTTTCACACACGTGCATTTCCAACCACCGCCATGTTGGATTTGTCCGAAGGGGCCTGGAACGAAAGAAAGCCAGCGATAAAAAAGGGTTATTATCAGCGGTTTGTAAAAGAGATTAGCTGCGCATACTTTAATGAGGCATGCACGCTGACAATTTTATAACACGTGCTCATTTCCGGCTGGTTTATGCAACAAGCAGAGAATATTACAGCTGTTTTATGTCAGTAAATAACAACAAAATCTGCAGTCGATTTCATAATGCTTAGCTCGAGGATCTTAACGAGACTGGGCAGCTCTCCTTGTCCGGTAAGTGTAATCTGTGATGCAAATATGCAATGCCTGTGAGAGGCTCCTTTATGACTTCCTCCTTACACTGATCTAAGCCTGGTTCTCACTTGTCTCACTTTCTAGGGCCAAGAGAGTACTGTCACCATCGTATTTTGCAAATATATCAAACAATTGGTTTAATCCATTTACTTCCAGAATTAAGACCACTTAATTATCATGATGGAGTCTTATAAGGTCGTCCTATTTATTATTTTTTAGCATTTTACCAAGTGAAATTGGAATTTTGTTGCACTTTGACTTTGGCTACTTTTGGAAGTGACAGGGTTCAGAGCCCAGTACTATTGGCCACTCTTGAAGACAGGACATTAGGGTCTAGTGAACCATATATAAACCTGAGCATTCAAGTCACATATAGCATATACATGTATGTGTCTTTCCCATGAAAGCGAAATTCTATGATTGTAGCATCAAAAACACTTGCTTTCTTTAGTTTGCTTCGTAAGCTTTCCTTGTGCTATCCCAGCCTCTTGCGTGGGTTCATTTATACTGGTAAACTGAGTCAACTCACTCTTATTGGACACCTCCCTATAACAGATACCTACTTTAATTAGTTGGTCCCAGTCATTTTTCAGTCATTTTCTTTGACTGTCTATACCATGGACACCTCTGTAAGACTGACCATTACAGGAAGTACCAAGGGTTACCATTGCAGAAAAAGCTGACTCAGCTGTTGCTGAATTAAATTGCAGGTTTTTCAGCCAACAAGGTTTGCTGCCAGAACAATGGCATATGGCTATAGCAGGACAAAGAGAAAACAGTTACCTGTTAATACAGTAAGTAGCAAGTACAATCATATAGACTTGTTCTAAGTTAAAAATTCCTCTCGGGTTTAATAAATCAGTATAAATCTGTGATAAGTCTTTTTTTTTTTCATTTTGAGAAGAGAGGTGGGGAAATGCCCGAAACAGTGTACATTTTTTACACATGCCAACACCCCTCTCCCCACTGTCTCTTTGAATAAATTAACACCTGGTTAACCTGTTATTAAATCATGCTATAAATAAAATTATGCCTTTTAAATGCATGTACCTGGTACCTGGTAAGTAACTGTATCATTTACCTGATAGAAAAATTACCTGTTGGAAAAGAATCAATTTTTAAACTAATATCTTTTATTTTAGGTGATAAAATTTGTTCCTCAACAAGAGGCTTGGGTTATTGAAAGGTTTGGTAAATTTAACAGAATTTTAGAACCAGTAAGTTGCATGTACAGATTCTCAAATAATAATAATATTGTTATATTGTAGTTCTATTTTTTGGAAGTGTGTACGCACTGTACCTGTTGTACCCTTTAAACTCAAAGGCAGCGACATATTGTGAATATGTTATTTCTTCTTGTTATTAATTGTGGGCGAATTATATCCTCAGAGGAAAAATTCAATCAAAGTTTACACAAAGGATGAGCGAGCTCCCCACCCTGGCTCCAGTTCAACATTTTGAATTCCCTGCTTCTTATATACTGGGCAGAATTTCATTTTTCAGGGCCAGGAGACTGTACCTCACAAAATGTGCTTGATTAAAATTGACCCCACAAAAAGAAAACTGTAAAATACCAAACAATTTTCTTTTTCTCCTGATTCTCATATGATCCAGGTCACTGCAGCTCCAGTAGTGATAGATGTGTTCAGTCATTCTGTTAATGAAGTGTGATTTATAAGTTAATGAAAAATCCATGAATATATTGCACGTATACAAGTAGCAGTACATTTAGAAGATAGAGAACTTTCACTTGGTAAACATCAATGTAAATTAATAGAGGAATAATAGGAATAAATATTAGTATCATAAAGTATTATTATAATATATAAATGTATCCCAGTTAATATTATTTTACTCTTTTCATCGCCAGGGGCTAGCTATTCTCTTACCTATTATTGATGACATCAAGTATGTACAAAGTTTAAAGGAGGTAGCCATTGAAATTCCTTCGCAATCTGCCATCACACTTGGTAGGAATTTATAGGAATTTATATCAATTTTGCACTTTTTATCTCTTCTTTTTTTCACATGCACAGTTTAATAAAGTAAATTTAGTTCAGCAGCATTTCTAGGAGAGTACCACGCCCAGTTCTGGTGGACGAGCTGAAGCTTTGGGCGGGGGCTTACATGTACTTCCTGGCACTGTTACTGTTGAGCCAGGTCAAGCATATCCCCCAAGATCCCACTCATGAATTTATTATTCGAAAGTAGAATCTGTTGGTAGTTGTAGATTCATCCCTACATTCTTGCGTGCGTAATGAGCTGTGAATTCACACAGGAAGCAGTTACTAAATTCTACCTGCTCAGTTTCCCTGAATTTGATGTAAGTGTCTTCTTACTTTACTTCACTTAAATAGTTTGCCAATAGAAAGGATTATAAGTATTGACAGGAAAACCCAAAAGAAGAAACTAGTTCCCTCACTGAAGGGTCACGTAAGACTCACTATAAATAAAAATTAAAACAGCTAAAAAAATTCTAAATACCTAAACAAGTGGTAATTATGTAAAATTATTAAAATTATGTAAATTTATCATAAAATTATTAAAATTAAATTAAATTAAATTATTATTATTTTGTAAGAAATTTAATCCATTCAAAGATTTTCAATCTGACCAAATACAGACAAGTTCTCATAAAATATTCACTTTTTATCACGCATACAGGAATGCTGATTTGAATTTGACACTGGTTACAGGAACAACTAATTTTTCAAGTGATCAATAATATTCATTAAAAGAATATTGTAGGGGTACGCTTGACCTGCCTTCCCGTAAAAAAATACTTTTGTTGTTCAAAACAGGAGAAAGATACAGTGAATACTGTTAGATGGATCTTGTTGAACAGCACTATGCACCACTTGGCGCAAAGGTCAATGATGATGATGATGAATTTTATCCATACCACCTACAATGTATGCTATATAATACTTACATTTTTCTTTTTCTATTTTAATAGATAATGTTACTCTTCACCTTGATGGAGTATTGTACTTGAGAGTGACTGATCCATTCAAGGTTTGTTTTTTTTCTGTCTGAGGCAAACTTGTTACATAGGCCATCAACTCTAACATGTTTCTCATAGTAAGTATTAAAGCAGTGCGGTCTTTGAGGCAAAACACATGAAAATCCAAAATATTATTTAATATAACTATAATAATTAATACAGAAAATTCCTTTAACATGTTTTAAATGGTTCTTATCATTTATTAAGGTTAAGTAGTCCAGGAAATACCTGTCCTTTTAGTGGTAAACTATACCTGTAGACTGAAGGGTTTAACATTAACGTCTTACGTACACGTAACAATGTAACAAGATACCGGACTTGAATTGCCACTTGGTAGTACGTGTGTCCTGGCAGCTTAATGCAGCAAGCAGCATCTTTACTCATATACTGTTTGTGGACTTTTTCAGCTGCAAAACCTAAACAGTTTGCCCCTTTCTTGATGCATTCTTTAATAATGCGACAAGACGAAGCAAACAGACATTTAACCAACAGAATTTAATGATCAACATTATCTAATGTGATTTGTCCCCATGGTTTGTTGACTTCTGCATTACCACTGTCATTATGTAGGCGTCATATGGAGTTGAAGATCCAGAGTTTGCAGTCACTCAGTTGGCACAGACAACCATGAGGTCCGAGCTGGGTGAGTGAAGTATAACTCTGCAACCATCACATAACCATCATAGTTTGATCCTGACCTATGTTTGTAGTGGTGTACAATGTTTCTGCAAACTGTGTGAATACACAAGACTCTTTTTGCTAATCACAGCATTTAGTAGTGTTCTCCAACAGTAGAACAGTCAAAATCCATACAACAGAACCTCAATTTCCACACCAATTTATTATTTTACTTTTTAATTTTGCTTAACTGAGACCAGGAGGTTTACACAAAAGTCTGATTGTCAAATTAAGTTGGCCCACAATACAGACTTCTTGTGGCGTTGCTGCTCATGTCTTGTTGCCAGTTGGTTCTCATTTAAGCTCTCCCTAGTGACACCATGCTTGTTATGAGGATGACTGGGGACTGTAGAATATTAATTTATTGTTTGCTTTCCTTACAGGAAAGATCAGCTTGGACAATGTATTTCAAGAACGAGAAAGATTAAACCACAACATTGTAGGTGAGAGCATGGAAGTCTACCATGTCCTAACTAAAAAAAACCTTGAGAAAGTTTAATAGTCAAAAAAAGAAAAGCATTTTTTATCTTCATTTTTTTTTTTTTTTACTTTCTAAGAGTATGGCAACAACATAAGTAAACGTTAAGCAAATTTATAGTTTTGATATCATTAATATTTTTACTTTTAGTTTACTAACTGTCCAGCATTATAAAGTGTTAATTAATATGTGCAATAGTATCAGATGTAACTTAATGTTTAGAGTAGACCATGGTATTTTTTAAGGGATTTGCAATATCAAACTGTTTTAAAATTGTACAATACTTTAATTTGGGTTAAATTTGTCAGAGTTTCACAAACTTTGTTTAACAAATTTTCATCACTTTAGTACTGTTTGTGTACTTTTTTAGATTATACCGGATGCTAATCAATCTTTTCCTTACAGAGGCCATAAACCATGCAGCAGAAGTCTGGGGGATAAGTTGTTTGAGATATGAAATTAGTAAGTTATAGTTTAAACTGACTTAAATGTACACTGTTTTGATAACTGCGTGTTGGTGACCTACGTGATTTCTGGTCTCTATCCCAACATAGAGCATATTTGAAACATTTCAGAAATTTGGGAAAAGTCTTGAAGATGTACACTCTGATATTGCGTTGCCGCATCAATGTCTAAAATTCCTTTTGGTATTTCATTGAATGCCTATCTTGCAAGTAGGCTCCTTTTGGGGTCTTGTAGAAGATTGTGTTTGCTTTTCACACAAGCAAGTTGTTTTTCAGCTCGAAGTGCACTTCAGCTCGCCTGATGTTCGCATAAAATGCCACAATGGGAGAGCTTACTCAAATACTGCGAATCTCATGCAAATACTAATTACAAGTCAACAACTGTCGTGTCATTTTCTTGCAGGGGATATTCAGCTGCCTAACACAGTAGTAGAAGCCATGCAAATGCAGGTAAACTTGTGCAGCAGTCACTCTCTCTGTGTTTTTTCAGTGGTTGAACGTGATCCTTCATAACTAGCATTTTTTCTTGTTCTAGGTGGAAGCTGAAAGAAAAAAGAGAGCCGCTATACTACAGTCAGAAGGTGAGTTTCTGATGACATGATCTTACCATGTACTTCTAGGTTTTACATTTGGTGGACTGAACCTAAAAAAATGCGAGATTTTGAAGCCATCACAAAGATACTAAATTGCAGATCACAGCATTCTGAAAACCTTTTCATAATTTATTCACATTACGCAGGTGAAAGGGAAGCTGCCATCAACGTAGCAGAAGGAAAGAAACAGAGTCAAATTTTAGCCTCGGAAGCCAGAAAGATGGAGCAAATCAATCTTGCAACTGGTAAACAACAATGTTTTTATCGTTTGATCTTTATGAGAAAATTACAAGAATTTCTGCTGAAATGGCATGTACGTATCTCTTAAGTTGCTTTTGTTGAATGGATGTTCAACAACACAGTGATTTGACATGTTTTTACAATTTTAGGTGAAGCAAATGCCATTATTGCGAAAGCCAAAGCACGTGCTGAGGGAATTCAGCGAGTTTCTCTTTCTTTGCAAGAAAAGGTGTTTATCATCATTTATTTACATTGTATAAAGCTTGCTATCCGTTTATCATTTATTTATTTATTTATTTATTTATTTATCGTGGACTTCAATCAGCCCCAGCTCAGTTCTTCAAGAGGTTGGCTTGTATCCTTGCTCACCTATTTCTCGTAGGAAGAATTATTACGTTAATTGATAAAACCCTTTCGAGTTTTTTCGAACCTGCTTGTTGGATGAGTAGTTATTCCGTAAGAAATTTGAATTCAAATTATTGATCAGGATGAGATAGTTTCCAAAACCTGTCTTGGTAATTGTTATCCAGTGATGGATTGTTAAGTAGAAAGCATAGTGCTATGGTTAACTATTTTTCTTGTGATTTTAGTTAGGAGAGAGGGCAGCCAGTCTCAATGTTGCTGAACTATACGTGACTGCATTCTCCAATTTGGCCAAGACTAATAACACCGTGGTTCTCCCGGCAAATGTAGGAGACCCGGCTTCTATGGTAGCGCAGGTAAGCTGGAAGAGATAATTAAATCGGGGAAGTAAAGGAGAAGGTTAACGGCACTTGCAAAAGAAAAAAATCGGCTCACTACTCATACAACAAGACTTTGGAATTGCCTCATTAATCCGGGCAAGTTCCTTACTGTCTGAACAGAAAGGGTGGGTAATGAATTATGCTGGCTTAATTCCCACCTCTCTCCCTTGTCTAAACTTGGAATTTGATCACTTAGGGCGCCGGACCGTAGCCGGACCAGTTCTGACAAATAAAAAGCGCCCTTAGCGCCCTCGCCATAAGTCTTGAAATCGTCTTCTTTTCACGTCCGTGAGGTCGTTTCCTATCTCTTAACCAGACTTTACATGCAAGTATTTCTAAGGTAATTCCTCCCTTCAGAGCATTCATAAATATAAACTTACACTCTTCGTTTCATTTCATGCCAATCCTGCAAGAACTAGGTATCAGAGACTCGAACAACAGCTTAAAACATGCATGGAATTCTAAGAATATTCATTAGCTTGTTGGTCATTTGCCAGAACTGACGCACATAGCAGCTCTGATCTTAACTATCTTATAATAACAAACTGTGTCTTTTCTGTACCATGTTGGTAAATCATCAGCTGCAATATTAACGGTGTGTCGCTATCTCGGTGTGTTCTTTCATAACGTAACGAGACGAAACACACCCACATGCAGTGTAACTGAGAAAACGTCTTTCCCCTTTTACATCGTTGTTTTCAGCGATGATTGTTTTTTTCTAAGCTTAAACACAGTCAAGGCAGCACCAGACACACGTCCTTAGTGTGCGGTTCATAAAAAGAGGCGTCCGCCATCCTGCGGTTTAAAGATGATGAGTTTCATTTTGTCAGAGAAAACTATGGCCAAATTTTACTAGCTAGAACTGCACGACCAGCGCCTATAAGAACGAGCGTAAACGATCTGCGTAAACTAATCAACAATCATGTTCCCAGGGTTTCTTTTCTTCATCAATCCCAGGGACCCTGGAAACGAGTTTGACTGAATAAGAAGGGAAAGGAAATGTATTGATTGTGTAAGGGGGCGAGAAACATGTTGCCGATGTCAATATAATGTTATCCGTGTTTTGACGAGAAAAACCATCTCGTTACAATCATAAGCGAGGGCTTTGGAAAAAGCATAAGGGTGAAATCAAAAGTTGTTCTCTGTTGTTGCGTGTTGCGGCCTGTGTTCGATTAAGACTCGAAATTACTTTATCAATGTTTGCTTTAATTCCTGCGTATTGTTTTGTCAGTTAAAGGTTATGGCAAAAGTTTTGGGAAAACACGCTTCTACGACTTATTATACTCGATGCACCCGTGATTTGTTTTGGACTCAATTCTCTGTTTTACTTCCAGGCTATGGCAGTATATGGACAACTAACTGGGAAACCTTATAATGACCCTCCCAACCCACCCTCCGGATTACCAGGTGATACGCCAGAACACACAGGACCGAGTGATGACGGGGCAACGGGTGGTAGTGTGGAGAGCTCGATAAAACCCAAAACACCTGTCTCATCAACACAAGCATTTAGAGAAGTAGAAGGTTCAAAAGACTCGCAAATGAAATGGAACCCACCTGGTGCCGCGGGCTTCAGAAAACCAGGAAGCCCAACCACAGCACACTTTACTGCCGCTACGTCACCAACGAGATCACGTGACTTCTCTTGATTTAGGTACTTGTATAAACTTGTATATGAAGTTCAAGCAGTCATCAGTTTCGACATGGTTCTAATCACCTCATAGTGTGGGCAGCCCGTGGTATCAGCAAGCGCGTACCTTGAGCCTAAAGTGTACAAGTTTTTAAGTACAAATTCGAGGCAAAAGTGGGTGAATAGTTTGAAAAATTGACTGATCGTTTCATCTTCTGAAGCGACACGTATCATGAACTCTAGCGTTCATTTTCCTTTGAGATTTGCGTGGTAACTTTACCAAGCTTGGTGATCTTCTGTCCCCAGTTGATCAAACGTTGCATTGAGTGTATAGAGATTTATGTACTGGATCGCGCTATCCAACTTTTGAACCGCTGGAGCCTAGTGGATAGTTTGAGATCTGAAAATTGTCACACCTTAGCGGACCTGGCAAATTTGTAATTTATCTAGTCAATTCAAAGGCAGCTCCACCCAGATTCCTGCTCAGTCGACCTTACAACGGTGCGAATTCATTTCGCGACAAGTGGCAGGGAGCGACTTAATTAGTTCTCGCTATTAACGAGTCCCTTACGGCAATAAAATCGACTTGTGAATTTCATTAATTGTGAACGTAACTATACGTAGGTAATTGCATTTCAATGTAAGTAAAAAGGACATTAACGTTTGAGAATTGATAATACAAGGCATCAGAGGTTGTTTCCTCAAGATCTCTTTTATGCAAATGTAGAAGTGCTTTACTTAGTCGTCTAAAACATACACCAAATTTCAACTGTTTCCGCATTTTGAGAGCAGGATTTTTCGTGATTTCCGTGTTGCTACATTTAATTATTTTTTTTGTCGCAACCATCCAATTTTAGTAAGCTGCTACAGTTCACGGATAGTTTTTGTCAGGTTACCCTTCACCGTATCCAGATTTAAACTGAGTTCGCGTTTAAGTTGTCGAAGTTCATCCTTTGATTTAACTCATTTGTCAATAAATTTAAAAACTGGATCATTTCAAGACAGTTTTTCCAAATTAAAATTCCACGGCCTATTAATCAAATTATTTTTACTATGACGTTTAAACCCAAGTTGTAAAACAAAAAATAACTCTGTTCATGGCTAACAGCGACTTCTGTAAGTCTTGTCCAGTTTGCAGACTGCTTCGATAGTGCATGTACTAAGAAGGTCAAATCACAGTATATCAAGGTGATCAGTACTGTGCTTGCAAAGACACAACAGGCATGTTTTTGGCAGCAGCGATTAGCTATGGCCATTATAAACAATAGGTAGTCACGGTGTGGATCCTACTTGAGCCTATTGTTTCTCAACTTTAATTGCCTTTCAAATGCAAACATTGACTCTCTATAAAAAGGTGGTCGGTTTCATTTCATGGTCACGGTTTCGCGGTCGGTCGCTTTTGGTTCAATTTGTACAGCGCGTTGGAATTTGTTGTCCCCAAAGCTTCTTGCAGTTATCGGCACAAGTGTAGGTTGAAAGTGAAAGATAAATCATTGATTTCTTATAATTTGGATCAAGTGTTATAAGGCAGACAAGTGCATCGATTTCCTTGTTTTGTTCAGCCCCGTATTAATTTGTACAAAGTTGTACTCATTCTCCGCCGTTTTCAAATTGGATGGTCAACTTTATGAAGGTGAGCGATTTTTTAAAAGGTCTTCTTCAACATGCATAGTTTTGTTTAAGCTTAGGGCACTTGACAATTGTCATTAATCGTTCATAAGTCTGAAGAAGAACTTTTCACAAGTTGTCAAAGTCAAGATAAACACGCGCATTCAAACAGTTTAGTACGTTTGAACTCGTTCTTTCGAGCATGTCATAACTTAACAGTTTTGGGTCACGGGCGACTACATTGAAGAAACGGTAGTTCACCTTTTGCGACAAGTTTTTAAGATCTTTAAATCAAAAGACGTTTACGTTGTTGAGAATGAGGGCAAAATTCTTCTGTGTGGCTCCATAATTTATTCACAGATTCTTTTAAGAATTGTCTATGACTCAGCTTGTTCAAACAACTAGACTATTAAGTGGGCAATTATTCGCTGCTAACATTTTCATATGTATATTGAAGTCTGAAATTCCTGTCGCAGATACTTTTTCGGCATGTCTCTGTACAAATTTGTTAATTATAGACGTATTTTAATACATAAATTTTTTGTCTTTGAAACCGACAATGCCACTTTTGATAAAACGCGTTCTTGCGTTATTTTTTGTGTCATTGTCATTTCTTGCAAATGATTTTACGGCCTCGTACTCGCAAGAGAGTAATCCGTGAGTAGCCCAGCGAGATGCTGTCGATCGACAGCTCGTTTAGTATATTGCTCTAGAAGCCAAGCTCAATTAGAATGTTCACAATAAGTTAAAACCCTCTGGGCGTTTTGTGTCACTGAACTCAGTAGAGTGACATAAATACCCAACTCATCGTGAATTACATGGTAAAAAAATTTCTCTGGACGTTTTTATATTAAAACGTTGTTTTGTTACACCTTAAAAATTAAATTATGATTGAAGTCTAATTGAAGGCTAGCTTTCGGCTTTTAAAAGAGTTCAAACAAAGTTATCAAGGAAGCTATTGAATCAGTAATTATACGGCCATTGATATTGGACGTGTTATTAAGAGAAGACCCGACTAACAAAAAGCATTCGGTCCACTCAAGTTGCCCATCGGCACGCAGTATTTACTTAAATGAAACGTTACGTCAAAAATAGTAAGTCCCTTCAGTTGATCTGGTTGCTATTTTGCTCTCCATCCACAAAAGATAAATTTCAAACAGATTTATTGTTGTACTAAAAGTCGGGACGAAAAAAACTCTTGTTTGTCGAAGTAAAACAATAAGTTATTTAGCTCCTTGACACACGGCGCAATATAGCACGCAAGTTTGCGCGCAATGGCATAAATTACATTATGTGTATAAATCTGAAACTGCTGCTTGTAACGTTGGACGTAAGTCAGTAAGGAGGTGTTACACTATGAACATTTTTTCTGGAACTTGTAGTTTTGTTGCAAATTTTGTACATATTATTTCGCAAAGCTGTCGTGAAAATTATTTTTTATTAATGACAGGGCCTTTAGATATCTACGACATTGCGTGAAATAAAGTTCAAGACATGCCAAGCGATGCAACATTGCCAGCACTACTTCGCGTAACATGTTTGACGACATCCCGAAGTCTTCGTTGTGGTCTATGTAACACTCAAAACACTTTTGCGGCGCCACCCTTAGTCCATAGTGCAAACAACGCTATTTTTGTCTCCTTTGTATTTCAAGAATTTCCCTCCTCACGACTTAAGCTGAACGAAACAAATGATGATCATGTTTCTCTAATAATTTCAGTGCTTAGTCGTTTATGTGTAAGTTAATATTTTGCCAGAAGGCAGGTGTGATAAGAATAGGGCACATGGCCCCCCTACTAAATAGTTCTCCTAAACCAGCACAGTAGTGAAAGATAGACGTCCCTCACGGTCTGTGACCTCCTCACTGCGCACAAACTCAAGTTTTAGGTAGTTAATAGGTCTGTCTTATGCTTTTTGGCGATGGGGTAAAGGAACCAGAAACAGTGTCCGATTTGAAGAGGTGGCTGCTCTATGGAGTTTACTAATGAAAGGCCGTGTTTTAAAACGAAGGCTTACTTAGTGTGGTGGTTTTAGACAATCAGTTGACCTCGAGACTTGCTAATGAGTGAGTTAATTGCTGAAGTAAACAAAGAGCAATTTTTTTGCCTCTGATGTATAAAAATGTGCTCTGTTCACTTTTTCGCTAAGAGAAACTATTAGATGCTAGTTTTGTCCCACGTTTTGTCGAACGCGGCTTTACTAAACACTGGCGTTTTTAATAACGGTCTGCAATGTTTGTACGCCGCTAGAACAATGACTAAATGATTAATGTAGACACAGCATGGAGCAGTTTCTTTCTGCGGTGAATATAACATACGAAGGTAAATGGACAAAAAATTCGACAGAAATGGAGCTTCCAGCTTAAAGGGGCTATGTCATTTTAGGTCAGTTCCGAGCTGAAGTCATTACTGAGTCTGAGTATCCATACTCAGAATGGTCCCGTTGAGTCATGAAAAAGATATCAAAACTGATAGCAAGTAGCATGACTCAACCGCTTTGATCCACTGTGTGGCGTGACACAGCCCCTTTGAGCCGATATGTAGCGTGACACAGCACCTCTGAGCGGCTGTGTGGCTTTATTTTACTTGAATTATTTTGTTCAGAGACGTAGGTTTAATGTCCCTTTACTGTTTGTTCCTAGAGAAATGGCTTTGTTTATTCTGAAATCCTACTTAATTTTCTTTACAGGTGTTACAATAAAGTCATCAGAATCTGCATCTAATGGGTTAACAAGAATGAATCATCTCTCAGCCAATCGCTCGCAACCGGAGAAAATCGCTGAAGCCTTTTTCCTTGGAGTCCTTTTAGTGGTCGCTTTTCTTTTGAACATTGCAATATGCCAAGCCATGCTATTTCCCTACCGTCTAAAGACGCCTTCAAACTTATTTCCCTTTTCCTTAGCTATAGCAAGTTTATTTCTAACGATATTGCACACCCCTTACACCATGGCGTCGGTAATTATGGACCGATGGCCATTCAACAACGCGTGGTGTCAGACTTCTGGCATGTTGATCAATCTGCTTTCAATGGCGTCGAACTTTTCAATAGTAACCATTGCAGTTCATCGCTATTACCTCATTGTTGAGCCCCTTTATGCCACGATAAGCCTACGCCGAGCCAGGAAAATTGTTGCTTTTGTATGGTTCACTTCTTTCGTTACCGCAATTCCGCCATTATTTGGCTGGAATTCTTACAGATACGTTCCAGGGAAAGCATTTTGCACAGTTGATTGGCAAGATGGTGGACCTAGCCTGGTTTATACATTTTATCTCATGACTGTAAGCTTCTTGGTGCCATTTGGAATTCTGATGTACATTTACCGCGCTATTTATCTCAAGACAAAACGCCAACGGATGATTACAGGCTATAATACCCTTCAAGGACTTCACAGCGAGCATTTGACGGCAAAGCCGACCGAACGTTCGCGAACCATCTATCAAAAGCTTGTTTTTTGGGTTAGACAAAGGAGAAGAAATTCACAGTATAGCGTGTCTTCGCCTTCAACTTCCGAGAGAGGGAATATATCTTCTCCTGCAACGTCTGTCTCTTTATCCTTCGAGGCATCTAACACTATAGAAAAGGAGAAAGAACTCAAGAGGAAGAAAGAAGCTCTCAAACGCACTCTCACACGGCAAAGTTCTGTTTACGAGCAGAAAACAGTTCAAAGCGCGTTTCTTTTACTTACAACATTTCTCGTCATTTTGTCTCCTTATTACATCGTTGGTATATGGTCAGGTCTTTCTCAATCAAGCCCTTCGACGGTAGTAGACTTCATAGTTACCTATATATTCGTTTCCATGGCAGCTGTCAATCCAATCTTATACGGCTTCTTTAATCGCCATATAAGGAGAGCAGTATTGAAATCCGCAATAGGCCAATTAGCTTGTCAAGTTTGCAAATGCTGTAGCGGAGATTCAGGGATACGAGGATCTTATCCAGTCAATGAAACGGAACGTAGATACAACGGTCTGGAATCAGACCGCTGACTTTTCGTAATTTCGCAGTCTTCCCCCAATCCTCATTTCTGAGGTGTTCCAGTCCTCGCTCCTTATCATTTTCTTCCGCTACGGTCCGAATACCTGTTGGCGCGGCAACAAAGAGTGGTAGAAACCTTTTCGATAAGTGACGATCCAACTTTCAAGATCGGCGCGGCGCTGCGCAGCTTTTTAATTTTCTTCACTCCGTTGTGGTTGATTTCCAGTGTCGCGTAATTTTTACGTGCGTACGCAAATAAAATAGAGGCAATGCATGAAAGGTCGCTCGTAAGCGTAAAAGTTGAACTTTGCTCAACTTCTCGTTTAAGCTCAGCAATTTTTATCTTGCCTCTATTTTGTTTACGTGATTAGCGTGATTAACGTGATTATTTACGCGTTAACGTGCGTAGCCAAAAACGCGTCAGTGGAAATCAACCTTTCCAGAAATCGCGCCGAAATCCACATTCTTGTGTGCGGTGAACGGAAACCTTGTCAGATTTATTTATCAGATATGTTTATCGTGTCGGCGCATGCGCTATCCGTTATAGTGTGGACATAACCTAAAAGATACGAGCCTAAAAACTTATTAATATTAAAGTAGTCTTTGACTATGTTAACGTAAGATTCACAGTTGTCAGGAAAAGCGATTAAAGACCCTTTCTTTTTAATTACATCAGTTCAGGGCCAGTATTAAATCGGTTTCGGACAAATAATTATAAGTAATAAACGCCGGGGGGCGGTTATTGGATAATAAACGGTACATGCAAAAACAATAAAGAAAAATTGAATACCATAACACCAGTGCATAACATGGGCCCTTTTAGAAAAAACTGAACAGTAGAGAACTCAAGAAAATATCTGATGGTTTTGATGCAGACAACGTATTGTTAATAAAAATTTCTAAGAAATCAAGTGGCGTTTTCCGGTTTCATTTAAACAACATTATAAAAAGATCCAGTTGGTGTGAACGCTGGTTTCGAGCAAACATGCAACAACAGCCCTACATAAAGTACTTGCAGAGGGCATTTTGTAAGTCATATCCTGGACGCCATTTACAGTTTATCCCTTTCTTTCCTTCAAAAGAATTGACTGAGAGTATCGCGTTATATATTTCTTTAATATTGATATTCCTACCTCGTGAAAACACTTTTTGGGATAAATATGGATTGAAAGCTGATAAAGACTTATGACGATAAAATTTCTAATTCTAGAGTTTGTCCTTTATTACTATCATTTTTGTCTCGCCTACGCGCGTCATAGGGCTCCCTATGGACGATCCACTGGTCCAGTTTCTCCACTCCATCTTTCCCTACAACTCCCGCAGTCAAATGCCATGTATTCATAAGCGTCAGCTACCGAGCCCGTCTTGATGAATGGAATGATCCAACTGGGGCTTGCGCAAGTTGCACGCTTTGGCTCCTCGTTCTACTACCTCTTCTCCCCGGGGAGAGCGATCTTGTTGAACTCGACGGAGGCGCTAGTTGATTTATTTTTGGCCTGGGTGCGAGGGATGCCCTTTTCCCTCGGGCTCCCTCAGAGTACAGCTTGCTTGGGGAATCCCTTGTTGGCGAGCGTACCTTTTCTGGTTTTGGTGGCGGTGGGTTGAGGCGTTCTAAAAATTAATCACGATCAATTATTCAATCAGTCAACTAATCAATCGATTATTGTAGGCTGCTTAGCTGACGGGATCCTCGCGTTTTGCTGCTTCGCCGCCAAAACACTCATTTTCGCGGACAAACAATTCACCAAAAGTCTCACGCGCGCGGACAAGCAATTCCGCCAGCTGCGCAGTCTAATAGATGGCGATATTAACCATTCAAACAACCAATCAGTCAGCTTATCAGTCCAATAAAAATACTCAGTGGTAATCAAGATAGTGCTAACCTTTCCTTAGAACACTTACCTCTCATATCTCAAAAAAGAAACGAAATATTCTAATTTTTTTTTTTCTGAAAACAGAACCTTTTAACGCATTAAACTGAACACGTTATTCACAAATCACATTTATACACCCTGGAAAACATACCGTTGAATTCATGTCATTCCGCCGCGGCAGTCTTTCAAGTGCGCTTGTGTTGGAAGTAATCGGTAAACCGTTGGTTTTCGATCTCAGTTTTTATCTTTATACTTTTTTAAAACACTTTATTCTACCTACCCAAGAACGCCTTATTAGTTTCCATCCCTTCCAGGAGTGGTACGAAGGTCATAGTCTCACCATCAGTTTCTGTGATGAAAACAGTGAAGAACTCAGCGAAAAGACACGCAGACTTTGGAAGGGGTGCGACAAAGCTAAGCCATGTAATTCAGGAAAATTCAACTGAGAAAGTTCATGGCAAACCTTACATTTTGTATGAGTCCTGAATGAAACAACTTATGTTTTTCAGTTTCAGTACCCGAGACTCTTGATTATATGATCTCCAACGCTCTAAATTCAACAAGTTAAGGAAAAGCCTTAGTGAGTGTGTTGGATGAATAGTCAAAAGTTTGTTCCATGGATGACTATTTTTCACCCCATGATTTCCTCAAAAGACTGCTCGGCTCTTAGTTTCCTTAGCTGAATAATACTACTAAGGTAAAACAAAAGTCGATTAACTGTTTAAAATAGATTCTTACTTTCTTTTTTTACAAGAATGAGAATCTCTCTTTCATTGAAGTATTTGGTTCCGTAATCCAACGGATGGCTTTGAAGATGTTTTAGTGAGCCGCTTTCATCAGAAAGATCGATGATATCTGTAAAGGATGAAAAAAAGGAAAGAGATGGTTACCACAACATATTAATAAGACATTGAAATCTAGGTCATCCGCATAAAAAAAAATACACGTGCCATGGCCGGTGTGTTCCTCGAGAAAAGTTTTACCCACGAAAGCTAGGCATTACTACGCGAGTGGATCTCAGAACCGCTCAATCAATACGTATGGGCCGGAGATTTCCCTGAGTAAAAGAGAGTCATGATAGGTCAAGAGCATGCAATAATAAATCCAACAGGAAAATTTTATTCCCGTCATGTATTTGTTTCTTCAAAAGATAAAGAGATCAATAAAAAATAAATGTAAAAACTATAGTTACCATCGTCTTCGCAGTCACATCGCTCCTTTATGTTGCTAAGAAGCAGACAATTTCTGCAGTTTGGATTAAAAAGTTCCGTTTTATCATCTAAAGAAGAACAGCGGATTGGATCACAAAATCAGCATGTAGAGACTATTGTATATCAAGAGATAGAAATGTAATAAATTTGCGTTTATGCTTATATAGGTATCAAGCAGAGACTTAGACTTACTAGCCTGGATAAAAAAATAAAATAACGAAAAGGTTCTTCATATTACCTACTTTTACTGGATGCCCAAAGGAAAGAAAAAACGAAACTAAACATAAAAAATGCTCAATCAAATTGTTTCCATTTCGTATTATAGTTTATTAGATTTGACGTCGGGAGTGCATTGTCGCCAACAGATTCAAACACATTAAATGAATGTAAATAAGACAACTTCCTTTTCAATATAATATCTGTTTGCTCTCATTCCAACCTAATTTCCATATCTTAGTCATCGCCAAGATAAATGATTTTTATTACAGGAAAACTGATTACCCTAAAACTATAAGGCCTCAGGACTTGTGTCTGACATTCCGGTCGTATCCGTGACCGGCACGGCAATGCTCTCTACACAGGCATCGCTAAAAGCCTCTTTAAAAATACACAACAAAAGCGTTATTGTTTAATTATACCCTTTAAGATTTTCCCTTCTCCTCGTTCTTTGTTTTTGAGTATCTAAGAGAGTATTACTTCTTTAGAGAACAGTTACCAGAAAATCCCCCTTTAGCTATAAGCTGGATCATACCTACAAAAGATCGCGTGGTGCCACAACCATCAGAGTAGCGCTTTATTTTTCAAGGCGCTTGGTTAACTTCTCCGTTGTATATATACATTTTTATCCTTAAATACTCGTAAAATTTGTGCAAGAACTTAGTCCCCTTACCTGCAAATCGCACTGTTATGAACATCCCGTCTGGAAAGCGAAAGGTCTTCTATCACAAAATGTTACATCGGAAGGGAAAATTTCGGGTATTCGCCCAGTATTTTTTTAGAAAAGATTATAATATACGCAGCCAAAACATAAAGACGCGATTCGACCAGTATTTGCCTTGGAAACGCGATTTGTTCAATGAATCACCTGCGCTGATATTTGATCGAGCAACTCTTTTTTTGACCGAGAGTAGACTGGGTCTAGACAAACAAAGATGGCTGCCGGGTCGAAGCCAAAGAAACAAGTCGCATTTCCCAGTGTCTTGGTTTGCTGAGAATTAGCCGAAAAGCGTTGGTCATTACCAGAGTAAACATTTCAAAAGCTTACAGCAGTTTAAGAAATCTTTGGTGGTTTTGTTTGCCATGTGGCAAACCGTAAGCGAGGGAGATCTCGGTGGATTTCGGAGCAATTGTATAGACCGACATGTTTCTGTGTTCTTTGTAGATCTCACCTCAAATGGTCTTGAATGGATGTCACGGACAGCAAGTTGGAAAGTTCGATTGAAGCTTCTAGTGACATTACATCGGAAAAAGATACAGTTACCAACTTGAACAAGCAAATAGATGAGCTAAAACGCGAGCTTGATGCCGTGAAGAAGAAACTTCAGAAGGCGGAATTCGAGCGGGACAGTGCTCGGAAAAGTGTGGAAAACTTGAAAAGTGAAGTGAAGGAGTTGAGTAAGAAGCTGCACGAGGAAAGGAAAAGAAATGCTGAGGGCACAAGGAAGAACGGTAATGCCGTTCGGTCAAATGATAGTATAAATAGTAAGTTCATATCAGCTGATTTTATCCGCACCCCCACACCCTCTGCTAAGGATGCCGCCGGCTTATGAATAGGATGTTCCGAGTTTTTTTTCAAAGAAGCCGAAAAAATTTGGACTTTTATGTCAAAGGGCACTGAAAAAAAATTGAGGGTATGAATTCCAGTCATCTTTTTATTTTTTTCGGGGTACTAGGGGGGAGGGGGAGGGGAACAGCTAAAAATCATTTACTACAAATCCAATACCCTGATCCTGCATTATTATTTTCCAAATGCATAGATAGAGAATATTTAACTAGGCCGAATCAGAACAGAGAAGCTCAAGAAACTGAGGCAACTGAAACCAAGGTAAGTCATGTGTCAAATTCTTGCTTTGTTCTACACAAATAAATATCAATTTGTGGGAGGAGAGTGCTGCTACTAAGTAAGTTATTGTGTTGTGTTTTAATGTTGTTTCTAGGATCTCAGAACCGCATTGCAAGAGGCAGCTACTGCTGCTATGAGCCAGAGTGGTTTTGTATATGATGATCGCACAGGACTCTATTATGACTGGAATACTGGTTATTACTATGATCCTGTAAGTACTTATGTAAGCATCATCTAGTCTGCCATCTATGACATAAGCACCAAAGGGACAGATGAGGCAGGGTTGATCCAGGAATTGGCCAACAGCCCAGTGGGGCCATTCTGAAATAATATAGGGGGTCATTTTACTAGGGAAGGGGGACTGATTCTGTATTTTAATCTTTTTTAATGTGTATTCTTTTTCATTTTCTCAGTATTGCAACTGTCTAACAGTAACTTTTATTATTAAGATTATCTCTCATGATATCTCTTAAATTTTGATAGTTGGCTCTCTTGAGACTAAAAGGGCTCATATCCTTGTTTATGGAGGCAGCATGTGACTGGGTGTGGTCATGTTTTGACATGAGCTCATTCTGTTTTTAGACTAGTCGCCTGTACTATGAGAACACTACAGGTATCTACTACTATTATGATGAACAGAGTGGCGCTTACAAACTTCACTCCAGAGTTGATATATCCAGCAGCAAGCAAAAAACAGCTCGCAAAGACAGTACAGATGAAAAGGAAAGTGGTGAAGAAAGCAGTGAAGATGAAGCTGAAAGTGACAAGGAAGTAGAGGGTATAGGACTGTTTTACCATGCTAAAATCAATAGTTAATCTTTCAGTCTACAGGCAGAATGGAAAGACCTTTCTCCCAGCAGCCCTGTCAGCAATCAGTGCCCAGCTTCGAGACACTTGAGAACTATACTTTTTTCTGTCAATCAAGTCTTTTCCAATGTACTAAAAAATTAATGTTCATTGTACACTGTAGCCCCCCAGTCCCCAGAATTATAGGACCCTTCACCCCTTGGCATTATTTGCAATGTAGTTAAGCTTTGATTCGGTCTTTTCCTTTGGAAAACTACTTTTTTAAGATGCACTCCTTATTTGATCTCCTGTGGTCTTGCCTAAATGTGTGTAGTAAATAATATTTCCATGCTCTCCTTTTCTGTCATCTCTCCCCATCTAATAAAGTCACATATATCTTAAACATTTATTTTTTTATGTTTTACATTTTAGTTACTGAAGTGCAGTTTCCTTGCATCAGGGCAATAGTAACCAAGTCATCAAAGTTGAAAGTAGGAAGCCTGTTTATCGTTACATACATTGGTGGTACAATTGGAAGGTATATGGTCTAGCAACATCAATTATTTACATATTTGTACTCTTCAGTATGTTGATATCAGTGAACTATTTAGTAACTGATTTCCTTTCTCCTTGGTTATAAGTTTGAATGCAGGGCTAGCCTATAGGGAATCAGCCGTAAGGTTGTACTTCACGATTTTAATTAGGACCTTTGTTTGCAGGGAGAAAAATGTGTCACATGTCATAAGAATGCCTGATGTTGAAGTTAGCAAGGTATTTGATATGCAGTTGAAATTATTAAATCCTGCAACTGTTGAATAATCTGCTGGTTTTTCTCACCTTCTCTTTTCTCCTCTTTCAGACACAGTGTAATATTGAGTTTGATAAAGAGAGACGTCAGTTTTTTATCAGTGATGTTGGAAGTAGAAATGGGACATTTCTGAATGGTTGTCGGCTCTCTGAGGTAAACTATACATATTTTTATTTGCAAGTGCATGGTATCACAGGAAACTGCATTTTTGAGCCTATCTAAAACTTAGAAAAGACAACAGGAATTAAAATGAAGGGTGTTTATTTCCGTGGGATTTCATTACAGTGACAATGTGGCCGTAATGCCTCTTCAGCTATGTACTGTTGTCAGAATCCTTTGTGGCCTGCTACCACTATCACCCCCCTGGGGAGAAGGGCAGTTTTTCTGTTATCTGAAAAGAATTAGAAGTTTTTTCCTTGCTTCTCGCTTTTTATTGTATATTATACAAGGGTGTTTAAGGCTTTATACGGGGTACTAACGCGACTAGGCCTCCAGAGTCCTTGAAAATTGCAGTCAGTTCTGAAAAGTCCTTGCATTTCGGTGCTAACAAAATATGCGAAAAGTAGCAGACACAGAAAGACCTTCAAGATAAACTTGCTTATGTTATGAAAGAACGTCATCTGACAGCAAGGTCTTTCCCCTTTTAATATGCCCTGTCGCTACCAAACGTTTTTTGTTATAAAGTGTCTCAATCTACCGATAGGCCTATAGAGGTGATTTGCTTGAAAATTTGGGCAAAGAGTACAGAAGGTACACTTCCATTTGACTTGTGTCTCTCCAAGACGCTCTTTGCTTAAGCTTCCTTATAATTTAGTTGTAATGTCTTATTTCTTACAGAGCAAACAAGAAAGTAAACTCCAGGTCATTACTCATGGAGATGAACTTACCCTTGGAAGCACATCACTTCGCCTTCACATTCACCCAGGGTCACAAACTTGTGATTCCTGTGAGCCCGGCCAAGTACAGGCCCAGGCCCAGCAAGGAACCTTATTTGTTCAAGATGATGAAGGTAATAAAATTAGTTACCTCCCCCCTCATAAACAAGCCATCTCGACCTGTGGGGATAGAAGCTGGGGGGAAAATCATTTTCTTTTGGCTGCCTGAGCACCTTTAAAGACTGCAAAGACGATGTTTTTTCCATGTAATATATTTTAGGTTAAACCGAAAGATGCGAGACTTTGTTTAGGACTGTATAAAGTTGATCGTCCTTTTCGTACGTTTTCGATCTTCTGAGGCTTAAATCTTTTTTCTAGTGGACTGCGTGGATGGTTCTAAATATCGCAGAACACATTTCTTACATGATTTCGCACTCTAGTGTCAGACAGAAATGTTCATGCCTTTTTCTGCTGGGTGCTCTTAAAAGACTGCAAAAGTGGATCGTCCTTTTTGTATGTCTTCTTCTTGTGATAAAAGTCAAACACGTCGTCTTTTTTAATAGCGACCATTTCTCCGTAGTCGATGTTTCCATCGTTGTCTGTATCAAGTATCCGCACCAATTTCTTCAATTGCTTTCGTGTCATGGGGATACCTGTTTTCTTGACGCCGTTCATAAATTCCGCCCGGGTGATCTTTTTACTATTGTCCTTGTCCAGCTGGCGAAAGAAATCTACAACACGCAAGCCTCTGAGCTCTATGTACTCCAGCAGTAAGTTGAGAACATCCTTCAAGAGAACAAAAGAAAAAAATCGGTTTTGGTACAGTTTGGTATTCTAACTGTTGCAGAATTTTCCAAAGGTTGTGTGATAGTAACTGAATTGCCATTCATTTTGCCCTTTTCTTCTCCTAGTCTGTATTCATAAGTTTCCCAATACTTTTTCGAAGTTTCAAATCTAGAGTACAACATAAGACAACAAAGGCCATCGTTCACCTCTGTGTGTAGTCAACAAGACTACGTTTATTAGGCACAATTGAAGCTTTTTTTCGCTCCAGACAGTCATTTAGTTAAGTACCAAGTGAAATTTAGTACTCGCAGCCGAATTTTCGAGTCTTATATTTGAACCATTTCGTTCTTTGGGTACTGTTGAGATTGAGTAACGATAGTCATGTTTCACATTTTTCCGGGAACTTCTCTTTTAGACGTAGTACTTCACATGAACTTATTTCATTGAATTCGATTCGGCTCTTCTGATATACCGCGTCTGAATCGCGGACCCAAACCTATACCTAGGAGATCTGGGTCCAAGGCTCTCTTTTGAGTCAGGTCTGTATGCAAAGCTATTCTGTAAGTACTTTCTGCAACTGAAGAAAAATATTTTACAGCTCAAGGAAAACTTTACTTACCACTTTCTTTTTCATTCTTTTAACTCTGTCTTTCCCCTGCATGGCCGTTCCACACTGCACGCTTAGGTTCGTTCGTTCATCAAGCACGTCTTCTAGTAACTCTTCAAACTCCGCATTCACGGGAATTCCGTCAAAATATAACTCCTCGATGGCGCTTTCCTTGTTCCTGGCAACAGCGCTTAAAATCTCATATGCTCCTTCGCTCTGGAATGGGTTCTGGCCAACGCGAAAGACCTGAAGAGTCGAATTTTGCTCGAGTCCTTTTGCGAGCCATTTCGCTCCGACGACCGAAATCCGATTACTTGAGATGTCCAACTCTGTTAGAGTGTTGTTCGCAGTGAGCGCCTCACCTACTGCTTTGGCACCATCGTCAGCGAAACCATTCCAGGACAAGTCCAGGAATTTTAACGCGCAGTTGTTTTTTAGTCCGTATGCAACTGCCACAGCTCCTTTTCTTCTTAGATGATTCCAGCTTAAATCCAGATATTCTAATCCCACGTTTCCATCTATTGCTGGACCCAGCAGTTGACCTCCGATCTCGCAGAAGTTGTTGTGGCTGAGGTTCAGAGATTTAAGCGTGTAGTTCTGTTTCATAGCTTCAACAATCGGCTCTGCATCCTTCTCCTCGAAGCCGTTGTTCGAGAGGTTGAGCTCTAAAAGTTCGTTATTTTCTCTCAACATCTCCGACATGGCATATGCTCCTTGAGTGCGAAGATCGTTTTGCGAAACGTCCAGCTCTGTAATGAAGGGATTTTCTGTTAACATCTTGGCAATGTAAATAGCACCGTCGACTCCGATGCTGTTATCGGCGATATTCAGGGTCAAAACGGAGTTGTTCTGCATCAAAGCCACCGCCACAGCCTCGGCTCCCATCGGACCAAGGTTATAATGCTTCAAGTTCATTTCTGCCTTGTCCAGCTGCCGAAGGAATGGAGTGCATGGTATCAAGCCAAGATTTTTACAAGCTGCGGTATAATGCCTCTTGTCCCTTCTCCCTTCAAGGATGTCCTCCTGAAACTCATTCTCCAAATCCGTGTCGTACTCCTCTTCACTGCTCTCTGCTGGTTTTTCTGGGCTTAGTTCGTCCGTCAGCGGTTGAGCGTCGTCTTCAAGCGAAGAGTAGGGAACTTGTCTTATGCAGTCGACTTGGACTGGGTATTTTGTCGACATTGTTGCAATCTGAGAAAATATATGCAATCTGTGTCATTTCTTACCCATTTCCCAAAGGTCTTTCACTTCTCTCAGGTAGTTACTTAGTGTATGTCAGCCTATAATGTACCGACATATATTGTACCACGCACTTTACACAGATGTCTTATTCTACAGTCATAGCTTCCCATCAACCTCGTTCCCAGGATTCTCTCCTGGTTGAGATCCCCATAGGCCCTTGCTTCGCCGGTGGCTCAATAAGATCAAGGCCTTTAGTAACAGGATTACTCAAATGAGCTACATTCATAATCATAGAAAGGAAGAAAATGCACGAGAATGCATTTTTAGCTTCTTTCCCCTCACAGTGTTCAGTTTACCGCCGTTCTTGAACGCAAGTACTATACAGGGGGCTATGTTGAAAGTTTCGGCGCCTATTATTGAAAGTAGGGTGTTTAATGAAGAATCGCTCGTTCTGGGCAACGATTATTCGAGTAAGTACCTCAAGATGCGGGCGCTAAAAACCTGTTTTATTACAAATATGTAGAGTTTAGTACACGAATCAAGTTTGATTTTCTGAGTTGTGAAGGCTTTCGTTAATACTTAAATGTTTGAAAAGGACCTTGTAAGAACGTGCTTTAAGGTAGAAAGTTAAATTAAATATTTTCATCGTGTGCGAAGTTCATTTTAGTTCCGAGTAATTGTGCTTGCTTGACAAAGTCAAGTAAGTGCATTATAAACATATTTCAATAATTCTCGTAGTTTTACCTGTTGGAGTATTGTACGTTCACTCAATGAAAATGAAGATTTTGTACAATTCAAATCCGCGATGTGTTGATGCAACAGTTGTATATGTGTAGTTAGTTTCAGGTACGGCGGGCGAACCAGGTAAAAGCTTTTCTTTCCTCAAAATTATTGTTATTCATAGCGAGAATCTATTAGCGAGTCTCTTGTTTTAAATGCAAGGATTGAGGATGTTCTAAGTGGCCGTGGCATTTAAACACTACGTCGCTATGGAGACGCTTGAATGTTGCTTTGGTTACCGGACAGTGGGCGAGCCAAGACAAAGGCATCGCCAATGGCTTTCCGAAATTATACAGAAGCCTTTTTTGTGGAAATGACAAGAAGCTGTGAATAATTTATAATTTCTGTAAACACTGAGCAGGTGGTAATTCAAAACTAGTATTTCAATAGAACAGGGATTGAGAAACCTTAAGCTAAAGAAAAAAACATACAGTTTGAAACATATTGAAATGGTTTAGCAATAAATCTAACTGTTGCTTTTGTATTAGAGAAAGCGCTGGCAAATAGATGTAGTTGTCAAGCTTTGTCCGCGAGAAACTAATCTCATTTAACTCAGCGAGACTACTGACACTTGAATTTTAACATTGAGCCTTATTTATTTTTTGGTCGAAACCCAGTAATGAAAACAGTTTTATAGATTACGGGGAAGCATATAAATCAATTATACTTATCTTCATGGTTAATTATGTCAGTTTGGCTGCTAGCAGTCTTACAGTAGTGAATTTCACCTGTTTGGCCATGAATAGTTTATGCAGGTTGTAGAATACAAACTAAGCTGACTGAGATAATGAAATTCTCTGTTTGCTGTAAAGTAGTTCTTAGCTTTATAATGAAGATCTGAAAGCCTTGTGTAATTATGTGGCAAGGCTGTCTTTCTTTGCCGCAAAGAGCTTGTAGTGTGTCATTGAATGGCCGTGAACTGAAATATTGAAAATATACTACTTGGAACTGTTTTGAGTTGATAGTATCTTTTCCGTTTATGTGATTACAGAGCAAGAAATATCCATCTTTACAATGGTTTTCCTGTATTTTCATTCCCTATATTGGTGCGCGTTTCTAGGATCTATGTCGCCTGAAAAGAAAAAAATCACTGAGGCAGAAGTTGTGACGGATGGCGGCGTTAGACCGCAGACGAGGCTACAATTTTGGTCGTAGCTGTTAAAACGCCAGCGAATGTTTTGGATACGGACACTACGGATTTTACACAAGAAAAATGCGCCCTACATTTGAGATAAACAAACGAAATGGGTTAATTCAAAAAAGTTTACAACAGCGCGAATTCAGTGACGTTTACACTAACTTCGCCGTCGCGGTTGCGTAGCTCCCTATTGGGGGAGGGTGGTGGAAAAAAAGAGGGAAGCCATAAACCTTCACATGTGCTGAGACACCCTCCCCAGACAAAAAATAGTGTCTCAATTAATTATCACTAGGGAGTAGGCCTACCAATATTGTATACCTTCTCGCTTTCTCACCCCTACTCTCTCCCCAATCCCCATAATCTATTCAGTTGATTAGTGTACAATTTAATTAACAGTGTGCATAACAAAGGTAGTGGAGGGACGTAAACCAGTCAACTCGTTAACAATACAAGAACAACGAAAGTCAGTACTTAAAAGAATAAAAAAGGCGTATGCTTTAGAGGTAAGTGGCATTAGTACCACTGTTGACGTTCGGGAAATGAGGTGTAATTATGACATATATAAGTGTCACTTATGTACCTTTTTATCAAACATTGTAACTTAACTTATTAGACACAGCGTTTTGAGTAGCACCTGGCTTGATAGACAGCATCAGTAGTTTCATCAGTTCAGAGAAACTTCCAGCCCAGGAACTGATTTTAAAATTTGTCGTCGGAGATTTCTTACTGTCTCTATTGTTGGTCAATCCTAACACAGAGCCAAGTTGCTTATTCTGGTATATTTCACCTTCTTGGTCTCGTTTCAAAAACTTCCAACAGCAACTAATGATACTACGTCAACTAAATCCAAAAATAAAAAAAAATAAAGTTTGGAATCGGTAAATGACACTTTTATTTATTTTTTCAGGAATCCTCATACACCGAGCCAGCCGTCGATGTCACTGGAAAATACAAAGATCGTGCAGAAGTCAGGTAGGGCATAGGAGTCAGTCATTCGTTTCTCCCGCCCCCGCCAAAGGCTTTCCATGGCTGAGCGGCTGGTACTGAAGACGAGCGCGGAGCGAGATCGGGAACCAGTTTCCATAGATTTAAGCGATCGATCGGAAGCTACTGGGAACTGAGAACTGGGGAGAGTTTTCTCTTCGTGTTAATTAATTTGGCTAGTAGCAATTGAGGAAGGAGAAAAAGTGGTTGATCATTTCTCTGGTCGCCCGTTCCCTTGAAGAAAGGAGCACCTCTGGTAATGGAAAAGTAAGGAATGGTGAAGCGCAAAAAAAGGTATATTGTGGGCCTTGACGTACGAACATGCGACAAAAAAGTGAGCTAGTACTCAAGACAAGGACACATGATTTTTTTTCTCTCCAGGCCTCTTGCTTCTCCTCGTGTCATTCCCACTTTCTTTCCGATTTAATGTCACGTCATTAACAAGCTGACGGTTATGTTTTTCCTTCTTCGTTTAGACGTACAAAGGTCGGAAGTGATGTTCCTGTAGTGATTGCTGATGATGCCCCTGCATCCGTTCACAGGTGGATCAACTTGTTTGTTTATTGTTTTTTACTTTTCTTTCTTTCTTTTTGTTCATTTTTTTTTCATAAAGCAGCATGTACTCACCGATTGCTTGGATCCTCGTGGTTTGAGGAGATACGATGTGAAAGACACGACTTTTTTTGTAGTTGCGTTGTATTTGTTCCTTTTTCTTCAACCAGAATTAGTCATTTTTCTTTCCCATTGTCTTGGACTATATTTTTTAATCTGACACACAGTAACGAAAGTGATAATTGAAAAACTATAGCAAGCATTACAGTGATATGTTTCAGGCTACATTTACTTTGTGTTGCTCTCCTTGTCCTGTCGGTAACTGTGCCCACATCGTGGCGGGCTCCTCCCAATATAAAAATCGCTTTTTTCGTTACCGTGAGAAATGTTGTAATTATTGATATCAGTTTTCCTTCTTATTTCAGACCTATTAGTACAGATAATGTTGGACGCCAAATGTTGGAAAAAATGGGCTGGAGCGAAGGAGAGGGTCTGGGACGAGAGGGAGCTGGGCGCCGGGAACCGGTTAGCATTGAGCCATCTGATGAATATCCATTGATGAAATTCGCGAGTATTAACTGGGTATTGCTGGGATTGGTTTTCCGATCTCTATCACCCTCAGCATAAATAGCATGCATTCGTGGCTTTAAATTACTTAGGTCATTACGTTTCAGGTTGTTGGAAGTTTCAAAAAGTAGAACTTCTTTCTGCAACAACTTTTCGCAGCCTTCAACAGCCTGGTTTGTTGCAAGACAGGTTTGTTTCGTAGGGGGTAAAACGCGCAACCTCGCTATTCAATTCGTTTTGCAGCAATGTTGCAAAACAAGTTTCACATTTTTGTTGCCCGCTTTACTGTACTTTAAGTTTGTGTTTCACTGACTACATTGCTTGATATTGGCCCCACTTCTCCTCCATGTAGGTCATCGTTGAGGTGCGCGACAGCCTACGGGGACTGGGCACAGGAGTAAAACGAAGCCTTGATGATGCAGACGGGAAAAGTTACGCACGAGCTAAGACGCGTGAGAGATTTACGCAAGCCGCTCAAGTAACAAACGATACTACAAAGAGATTTGTCGCAGCCAAAACAGTGCATGCTGAAGAGAAAACTTCGCACAACAAAGACACTGATGATGTTATTTCACTTATAGAGAAAGCTCAATCTAATAGCGATTCGACGCAATCAAACAAGGCTGACAAGGAGGAAACAGTGGATATGTTCTCTGAATGAGTCTTTTTTAAAATCCCTGACGATAGGTCCAATAACTGATTCCTGCGGCACTGAACAAAAAGACTCAAGCTGTAATGACTTTTAGGCAAGAAACAATAGATTATTCTCCTCGCTTTTAGGAGATCATGCTGCTCATAAAGCATTCTATGGAAAACAACTAAATGTTTACGGGAATCAGCTTTCCATTGAAAAGACTTGAAGTGCGATTTTTGTTTTCAATCGCCTTTCACCCCACCCCATCCCCCTACCAAAAATAATAACAGTAATAAATAAATTTAATAAATCCGAACAACCGTACTAATGCTTTTCTGGCTGCCTTTTTCTTCGCGAAAAAAGCGTGAAATCTCGTCCTCGAATCTAGAGGTCTTCAGTGTGTACTGAGAATGCAGAGCGTTGTAGGAAGGGAGCAAATGCACTCCCCACCCCGACAAGCGCTTGGTCAGTAGATGGAGACATCTGAGTACTCAGTGGCTTTGTGAGAGTAACGGTTCGTTAGCTTTGGGATCTTTCGTGTTTCTTTCCCTTAACTGACTTGTTCCCGGCTCCCAGATGCCCCCAAATTACTAAGAATTCGGAAGGGATACTACTTATTAAGGGTAGTGAATCAACCGACGTTTTAATCTCTCCTAGAAACAGACGCATAGGCTAGAACAAACAGTGAACCGCAATTCCGTCAAAAACGGGTACATATTGAGGCTAAATTACATCACGGTAAAACGACGTTGAGATAATAAAGATTATTGCTTACTTTTCCGCGGTCTGAGAACTGCAATTAAATCAAAGATTACGGAGTGCGTTCGACCGATCTGATACCAGGTTGTCGCTCATTTGGCAAGTTCTTTGGGGATCTCAGATAAGGAAAAGTCTCATCTCTTTCAAAACGTTACGTTTTTTCGCAATCGAAATGCCCGCGAGCACACTGCCACTTACGCAGTGTTTTTGGTCGTCCAAACTTAACGCTCGAAAACGCTCACATGCTTATATGACGAGAAAGTAACGCAAAATTGTTAAGCCCCGCCCTTTTACCCCTTCCCCGCCCCCCCCCCCCCCCCCCCAAAAAAAAAAATCCTTTCTGGTTCAAAATAAGTATGTTGATATTTTGGAACACACAACCCACTCTCTCAAATTAACCTGAGTATCAACCCCTGATATGATGAAATCAATCAGGTTTTGCACACGAGTCTTTTCTGCATTTAAGTTGATTATGCTATTTGTATACCTAGCCTGGGTACAGATGTCCCCCCTTCTCCCAATTTTTTCTGAGGGAGGGGGGACATCTTTACACAGGCTATTGCATACCATGCATCCTTTATTCTAGACCCTTAAAATAAACAAGTGGTAAGGTGCTACTTTCTTATCCTAGTTTAGGTAAATGAAGGCATGACATTGTACAAGGTTCAACCATAAACTATCAGCTGAAACTGTAGTAAATGGTTCACTTCTGGGCCAAGTTCTACAAAATTATGGTTACTGTATTTACTGGAAAAAACTTTTTGTGCCTCAAATGCAGCCCTTATTCGAAGTCATTGCTTCTTTATAGGGTGGTTGCATCACTAACATACATTTGTATTCAAGGGCGGCACTTATTCAATACCGATTCAGTACTGTCATATAAAAATTCCATGCTGGGTTTGCTCCAAACATCTTTGGAACAATGCAGCCCTGACCAATAACCCTAATTCATAATTCTAATTAACAGGGTATGAAAATGGTTTGAAAAACAGAGATTTGCAATAGGACCACTTTGGGTGGTGTCATTGACACACTACTTGCTCCAAAACAGCCAAATGTAGCAGTGGTTCTACAGTTCACATGTTGTCTTGACCATGATTTATCCCCATCTCAAGAGGACTGTACAATTCAATCCAGTTTTAATCCAGAGCATCTTCAGTGAGCAGGAATGTTTATAACTTCTGATTTTTGTATGAGCTTATCCCATCAGCAGCAGTAACAGTATTGTCAGAGAGTTTAACAGTATAAGAGGAACTGAAACAGGAAAGATAGAGAAACGAAACATTCAAACAACAACTAACAAACTACAGTCAACATGGCCCAAAGTCACATTCATATTGATAATAATGATAATAATGATAACAATAATAATAATAATAATAATAATAATAATAATAATAATAATAATAAAGTAGAAAACACTGTCAAACCTACCATAAGCGACCACCCAAAATGCATTAAGATTTACCTGTAGTTTTGCTTACAAGAGTCAAATTTCAGGTGAAGTGCAGATTCATCTACTGTTTGAAGGGAATTTGTTACATGCGATTTCTAGGTTTTTAAAAATATATATTAAGATACAGGTAACCCCTCATACTCTGAGTAGTGTAGTATATATAGTGAAAAAAGAGATCAGACCATTGCATCAGGTGGTCACTAAAATACATGTAGAAGAGGTTAAAAGCAATGGAAAATTCCAAAACTGTCATTTTTAAAACTGGTCGTGGATGCTTATGAGAGGTGGTCATTTGTGGTTCCAACTATAGGGCTGTGACTGAGAAAATATTTAAATTTATGGATAACTGGTTGGTTGTACAGTGTAGGAGGTAGTGGCTTAGGAGAGGTGGTTGCACATGGAAGTTGGGCTGTACAGAGAAACCTCGATTTAACGAACTTCTTTATAATGAAGTCCTCGGTATAACAAAAAATTTTCTTTACCCCAATAATAATAAAATATATGAAAAAGAATCTCAATATAACAACATCTCTTCATAGCGAATAAATTTTGCCCATCTCTTGGCCCTTCGTTATATTGATGCTCATGCTTGGGGCTTCAAGAGGTAAACTTACTTCTCATGACAGTCCTAACTGAATGTATTAGATTAATAACTTGATGCTTGGTCCCTCTCTCTTCTCCAAATCCGGTCAGCTGGTCAGTTCCCCAACCAACTAGAGGGGCAATAAAGTTAAGAATAAACACAATATTTACATGCACTACAGGATAATACAGTGGAGAAACACTCACTAAGTATAATAAATGCATGACTTGTGTAAAGAACCAATCAATTAGAGTTGACAGGTAGAAGAATTTCTCCTTGTGCAAACAAAACCCTCGCACAGAGAAAAGTGCGAACTGTTGATGCTCATAAGTGGTAAGTGCTTACAACAAACCATTGAAGAGCTGGATGCCATGAAGCTGTCTCCTTCCTCTCTAACATCATTTGTATAACACAAATAGATTTCACTTCTTTAGTGTCTGTTCACAGTTATAGGTTACAGAGGTTTCAAGTGTCAAGTCAATCATCTGCGGTTTATAAGCCATACCCCCCACCCCCTATGCCCTGCATTTTCTCCACATGGGAGGGTACAGCTATGCAAAGATTATGCTTTACTCATGGAGATTTCAAGAAATGTTGCACATATTTCAACACTATGTCTACCAACGTGCCTCTTCCTTGTTCTCACTACATAAGACCCTGATTTTCCTGTTTTGCTGACAAGTTTGAAAAGACTAGACGTGAGTTTCAGGGATTGATTCAAGACTGTCAACTTGCAAAGCACAAACTTACATTTGTGGTACAGTGGCCACTCTGCATTAAGTTTGCCAGGGTGCAAAGAAAATCATGTTAAAGCTTGCCATTCGGGCAAGCGGAAGCTAGCATTTACTAGCCCCAAAAGCTTTTCGTCGAGCAGAATTGATTTCACACTTCTTCTGTTATTCGAATTCCTCAAAGAACATCACTTGCCCATCGGACAAGTTAAAAACAGATTTCACTAGCCCGATAGCAAAATCCACTAGCCTGGGCTATCGGACACTACTTTCTTTGCACACTGTTTGCTCCACTGTAGTTATATTATATCCATTTTAAATTTTGACAAAAAAATATAAAAGGGAGACCTTATCCACATTTAAGTACAATGGGGTCATTTTCCTTGGGGAGTGCAAAGCATGCCTCTGCTTTAAACATACATTGTATGGTTGGTTTAAAAACCTCTCTCACCCTAAGAAAAGATTCAGACTGACCAGTAATGAAGACAGTCTGAAGAAAATTAGCGCATCCCACACAGTTTCGTTTAGCTCAGTCCAATAGAACACTGAGTAAGAAAAACTTTATCTGGAATGAATAGAAAAATTATTCACAAATAGGCCATTCTCACTAAGAGTTCATGTCACATCATTTTTATGAAAATGAAAGTTATATGATTTTACCTTCAAAAAACCATTAGTGGGTCATATCGTGAACAAAATAATAGTGATTTTGTTTTTCAAACCCACTCCATTTTCTTAAAATGAGTAAGTTCATAGCTGGTCACGTGACCAAAATGTGATTTTTAAAACTATGAATTACCTCTTTCTGAACAAAAATTTTGCGCTTAAACTTCAAGGAAATTGTTGAAAAGATGATGTGGTAACATTTTCAGCATATCTGTGCGTAACTATCAAACATTTAACAAGATACAAGCAAAAAGTAGTTTTGGCCGCCATGTTAGAGGGCAAGAGTATGCCCTCCAACATGGCGGCCAATACAAATCATACTACTTTGTTGAAAAACCAAAGTGTCATAAAATATCTCTTTTAAATGCGTTTCCTCTCAAATTTCGGGTGTAAGACAGTTTTTATGTGCTCTGTCAATTTTTGGCATCAGCAAGATTCCCACTCATTCTTTAAGAAAGCGTTGGTCACGTGACCTCTTAGTGCAAGTGTTCTATTCCAGGTGATCTCTATGAAACTCTGTATCCTGTTTAGCATTACATTTCATGCACCTTCCAGCCGGTATTTGTGAATACCATTATTTCTACTTCACATACAAATTGAGACTACATGTACAGTGTACATTTTCCCTGTGTTATCGGTGTTTCAGCGGTAATTTTAAACACAAGCAGAGAAAATTCCCATTTCGATGACAAAAAGGTGGATTAAACTCAATAATTTCATCGTTGATGAAAGACAGATTTACCGAGATACAGACTAACACTTGGATAAGATAATATCTACAAATACCTTTAGCTAGAAAACGTTCTTCATGAAGCACAGCGACAGCATTAACCATTAAAAGACAAGCTTCCAATAAACTGTAAAATGTGAGCGCCATCTTGGATTTTCTGACGTGTTGACATGCGCATAAAATGCAACTTTCTTATCCCCTGGGAACGAGTGCCCGTTGACTTCCGGCGGAAATGAAAGGTAGTAAACAAAACCTTTCCAATATGGCGGTTGGCTGATGCAACTTCTGCTTTTATTTCGTTTTAAGTGCAGCTTTGACCGCGACTGAAAATTGTCTTGTCTTAAATACTAGATGATCAAGTTCTTCTGCCAGCGACTGCTATTTTATCAGTATTTTAAATATTTTCTCTCGTAGCCAGTGGCTGATTTTTCGATCAGGAATCCTTAGACATCATGCATTTTGGCACAACTTTACTTCAGATGATGCAATTTATCTGATTCACTTCCTAAAATATATACCATAGAAAACGTAAATGGCGTGGTGAAAATAAGTACGTGGCTTTTCGTTAGAGAGGCACTGTTTTTTCTGACGTGTCCCTAGATCTAATAAAATCTTGCTTCCTTTCCAAATTGCATCAGTACCGATGGTGATTCAGTGTCAGAAGGACAGGTTCAGTTTTCTCACGGTGATCCAGTCAAGTCAAGAAAATAATGTTAGCTATAAAATCATTTTTCTCTCTTATTTTACTCATCGGAACAAGTAATCTAACATACGGATCTCTCTTAATGGACTATCCCTTCGACGATCTTGGGTGAGTATTTTGGTTATCATGGGTGTCTCGCATCACAGAATTTGTCAGAATACTGTAAATTTCCGATTATAAACCGTGGGCTTATGCAATTTCGTAAGGGGGTTTAGAAGGGCTTATAAACTTGCGAAGGGGGAGGGGGGCGCTCAAAACCTGACTAAAAGAGTGTTTCAAAACAAGCTACATAGCACTGCTGATTTTTGAATTTGATCGCTTTTTAAGCTTCAAAACCTTGTAAAAAGTCGAATACGTACATCTCAATACAAGCTAGAGAGGGGCATATATTCGGGAAGGGGATGTCACGGGCGACTCGAAGAACGGTTGCGTCTCAGCAATTCACAAGTGAACACATATAACTTCATAATATCATTTTTTTGGCCTGTTTCTTTCAGACTTTGGCACAGAAGGAGCGTATTTGACCTTATCGACTGGGACCCATTCGATGATGACCAGTTTGAACTGGACTTCTTCCATGATTTGTCCTTTCCCAGAATCCAATGGGCACGATCCAACCAACATATGAAAAATCCGACCCCTCTGGTAAAAAGAAATGACAAACGGAACTACCAGCTTGCCATAGATGTCAAAGGATTCGAACCGAAAGACCTTTCGATAAAATTGATTGATCGCGACCTGTTGGTGGTTGGAGAACACACCTGCGAAAGGAAACAAACAAGAGCATGCTTCCGGAGACGATTTTGTTGGAGACGAACACTTCCCGATGATGTAGACACTAGCTCGCTGAAAGCCGCTTTGACCGAGTCAAACGTTCTTGAAATTGAAGCCAAGAAGAGTAAAGGATCGGAGAGTAAAATTCCCATTACCGACCGGGGGAGGCCTGGAGACCAAGAGAAGCACAATACAAACAATCATCTTGAGCATGCGCAAACTATAAGACAGGGGGAATCGGAAAAGAAGGAGGAAGAAGCCACAGTGGAAATTGTACCCGATGAGATAGAGATAAAGCAGTAGGAGGAGAGAAAACATTTTGTTATCCTCGCATTATCTCCATCACTAAGCATGACTAAGAACAGAAACAGCTAGACTCTGCTCTATTCCCGCAGTTGGCTTAATGCCTATGGTAAACAAGTTTTTCTTTCCAAAATCATTGCAAGTAAGAGCTGAACCGTTTCATGGAAAATAATTTTCTTTTGCAAAAATTAACTTTGCAGTACATGCAATATGATCGCAAGCACATGAAGCTTTCATGTTATTAAATTTGGAAAGCTTTTAAAAACAGGTTTTCAATAACTATTAAGGGTTAAATGATCGACAAAGTACTCGTAGCTGGCATGTTGACACAATGCATGGCATTTCTTTTATTCTTTAGTACTGAATAAAGCTAATAAAGCTAGCATGAGTACAATTTGTTTTGGGGTTCATTGCTTAGCTGGCTGTAGAAAATACCCTACAAGGTCACGCAATCACATTCTGAAAATATAGAGCGATTTTAAGTCACATTTTTAGGGAAAAAACGGAGAATAAGACAGAAGCATGTGATGGATGAATAGACCATTTTACAGTTGTGAGCTAAGTAACCTAGCCTTTGAGTTAACGTGAGGCTGAGGTTGACCTTGTTTTGAAAGAAACCTCTTTCCTTTTCTTATGGCCAATGATGCTTAAAAAATACCAGTTAGGATAAGAACGACATGATTTACATTATAAAGCAGGAGGGGTTGTTTCAAAACAAGGTCAACTCAAACCTCGTCTCCACCTGTAACTGTAAAAGGAACTATTACAAGAGTACTGAAGTATTGTTAATTATTAGCTATTGTTTCCATTCCCAACGTTGAATAATGAAAGCCTTAACCAGCTTTTCAGACACTCGTTACAAAAGATAGCGAGAAAAAATCGTGCTACGGCATTTTCTTTGCTCTTTTACCAACTGGGAATAAAAAAAAAGACTGGCTCTGACCGATGATATAATAATCCAATCGTCTGCATGACCACCGTTTACGCCAGCTTACTTCTACTCCAAAAGAGACGTCATTTTGTATTCAGCATCATTTAAAGCTCCCCAGCTATACAAAGCATTACAATAGCAAAAAATACACATTCACAGAGCTATCAGAAAAATCGGACTTACATCTGTGCGTTTCACAAGCCGGGTGTCAACTACTGCTGTCATTGCGTGCCTAAACGTCAGTTTTGATTTCTAATTAACAGCGTTCAGATCTTTATTGTTCTTCACCTTCAATAAATAAGACACTGAGCAGAACACTCCCAGTTTTTTTCTTAAATGAAAAGTTATAAAACCTGCCTTCCCTTAGAGAGGAGGTTTATATCTGAAGGCTTCTCCATGCACGCACCCTTCAAAACAATGAAGGTAAAGTTCATTTCTTGCGTTTTTGTATGGAAACTATTGGAACATCTTTCTAAATTCAGTTTTAACATTGCTAAGGATTATCTAGAGGGATATTATTCCGCTGTCTTTCAAATATCGTTTGAAACAAACTCTAAGGTGGAAGGGGGTAAAATATATATTCGTAGCCGAGTAATCGCCTTACGGTTTAGTTCTGATCAGGGTGGCTTTAGGTATGAAGAGAAAAAAATTGTAAACGGAAAACGAGCTCGGTTATTATCTCGGTTTTCGTGTCTTCCTTAACCTAAAAGTTAATAGCGTTTATTACTGTCCCTGAGCCATCTCAGTGAATTTGTCTGGATGCATTTTAAAATTGGTCGAATTGGTGATTGCAATCAAGTCAGTTGATTGCAATAGTGCTCTGTACAAAAAGTAATTCACCACATAAAACACTTTTGACGTTTTCTTCTTCACACTCTTTTCTTTACCTTGTTTAACAGATGACTCCTTTTGCACAGTTAAGGAATTTCTTGATCCTTATTGGTATGATGAATTACATATTTCTATTTAGCAGCTAGCAAAATAGGAACTTGAACATGATATAATTGATATCGGATCGTGAAAGGTAAACTTCCATGCATTTTCCCACTATTTCTTTATAATGAAAGTGTAACATTTTTCAGCGTTCTAACAATAAGACCTCGCATTCATGTGCATTCAGAATGAGTTAATTAGTGAGATTCATTTGTCATGGGATTAATATTTTGCCAGGTTCCCTGATAGTGTAAGATAGGTATATCTCTTCTAATGTGTTCTCTAGCTAATTCGACCAAGTCCAGACGGCCTTTAATGTTGTCCCGGAGTTTTTAAAGAGAAACGGTGACCTGTCAAAAGAGACATACTTTTAATTTATTTTACTTCCCTAAAAGTTCCAACATTTTTTACTTAATCCCCAGCGGGTTATCAAGTTTTACATATTCTATGAACTAATTCTTTTATATATTTTTTTCCTAAAGCTACCAGATTTTAATTAAATTTACATTGCACTGTATGTATATTTTATTTATATGTGTCATTTGTCTGTAGGTACTTTGGAATTATGCATAAAAACATCTTCAACGGTAATAAATATCTACCTTATCGACCTTCCTTACTTAATTCTTAGCTCCTTTGGCAAGCTCTGACAAATACTCCTTGTTTTTGTAGCCTCTTCATCAACACATGACAGAAATGGAAATACGGCGGTACTTTGGTGTCCAAACCCATGCAGATGGTAATTCAAAAGAGAAATAGTGAAAGATATTGATCAAAGATGCTCATTCTCGTTCAAAGATTATCAGATATTTTTCGCGAAAACAAAATTAAGGATGGTACTTGCATTCTGTTTTTATTGAAGTAAGAACTTTTTGTATGCATAGAGGTGTGTGTACTTATAAGAGCTGATCACTTTCATCTCTAATTTGCCGATGTTCACTCACAATCGTATATCAACACTGCTTTCGGCTTCAGTTCCAGAATATGAAATAACCGAGCCATATCAGTCCAACAAACACGGCGATTTCGTGTCCCACACGCTCCACCGGCGGCACACGCGTGACGTGCATGACGAGGATGCGTGGCACTACAGAATGGACGCGTTTGGAAAGAAAATGCATCTGAAACTGAAACAAAACACGCAACTGGCAAAACCAGGCCTCTCCCTGGAAACGAGGGACGAAAACGGTGACATCACTTGGTCCCCTGTTAAAACTGATTCATTCTACCATGGAAAAGAGGCCTCGGATCCAGACTCTTTTGTTGCTCTAAGCAACGATAAGGGACTGGTAAGTTGTCATGTCGACAAATAGACAAAATATCTGTTGTTGATATCTTCACTTGCGGAATAAAAGTGGGGGATTTTATAATGCGTCAAAAATTCGCCATTTTAGATACGAGAAGGAATCTAAAATGGATCTAGTTAACTTTCGGAAAGACCTGTGGCCAATAGCTGACCAGTGAGTCACCAGTAACGATTCCAAACTATCTTTACGAAAGTTAAGTTTGCTCAATTACCTTCTCGCTTCTAATATGGCGAGACTTTGATTCTCGTGATATGAAAAAAGACCTGTTAACGTTTAAACAGTAATTTGGCCCGAAGGAATGTGACAGGAAGAATTTTAAAAGCAACATCAATAGGTAGTAAATCAAATAGAAAATTGAAAAGAAAATATTTAAGCAATATTTCTCATCAAACATTAAAGCATTGCTTAAGCTTTTAAGAAATCGTTTACATTTTGCAAACTTTGGGGGCTTTTCCTTTTTTGATGGCTAACCACTGATTTTCACGTAGTGTATGCATTGATTGAACTTGCGGGTAACTTCTGGGTAGCTATCTAAATATAAGTATTTCTAACGTAATTTTGCCAAATAATATTTGTTTTAAACTTATTTTTCGCAGACTGGTATGATAAAGCTGTCACGTGACACCTTGTTTGTTCATCCTCTTCCTGATCACCTGGCTAAACACGTGACTAGAGGAAGTGGAGGAGCTAAAAGTCATCTCGTGTACAGGAAGTCGAAACTATCATCTCAATGCCACACTAAAGTAGGTAAGAGGAAGGGACTAAGTTACAACTTCATCAAAAATGTTTTGAGACACTTACGCATATTTACCGTGAATGTTGCGACCAGATCCTGGTAAATGGTTCAAAATAAATATCTAATTGTTGAATACTCCCCACAATTTTTGATGTAAGTTTGATCTCGACGTTGTTTATCAAAACTCTCACAAGAATCTGGGAATTTTGGTTCAGTTTGATCTTAAGTTGTAGGTGCTACTCAGAAATTTAGTTTAACAAACCCATTTCCTTTTCAGGTTTGGCTTCAAGTATTGATAAGGTGGCAAAGAAGAACAAGATCGAAGGCGCTACAAATGCTGATGCCGCTGTACAAAAGTATTTACAAGCAGCTCTTGTGTTGGATGAACACGTGGCAGCTGCTCACGGGAATGACACCACAGACTACATGCTAGTTTTAGCCAACATAGTAAGTAATGGTTTGGCCAATGAACAAGATCTCCAGGGAATGATAGGACGAAGGGAGGCCAAAAAAAGACGAGGAGGAGATTTCCGATTTCCCCGGCTCACCCATGGTAGTTGTTGTTGTTGATGTTGTTATTGTTGTTTGTTTATTTTTTAATACCCAAAACGAAGAGGATGGGACGTCGGTAAGCAGCACCTGTTATTAAGGGGCATCACTTCATTTTATTTTATTTTCCCATTGCGAAACGTGTAATGGCCACTTGTTTGGTTGCTTGAAACATGTTTTTATAGCTAGCTCATGTGCTAATATTGGTTTTTTGTTTGTTTCTCAGGTTGCTGGAACATTCCACGATAATTCCATCGGACACATAAAAATGAATTACGTTGTTAGCCGGCTTGTTGTCATAACCAACAAAGAGGTGTTTTTTTTTTCCGCAGACTAGTCTCTACTACTTCTACTACTTCACAGAGGCCCTTACGCGCTCGAGAATCGGGATGCACGACGTCACACAATCCGGCCAGGCACATGCGCACAGGAGGCCTAGCATTCTGACATACTTAACTAAAACATTTTAAAAATAAAAATAGTAGAATTCGGTTTACGGCTTGAGCGAGACAATGAAGGAATGGTGGGAGATATGCCAGGTCAAGATGGCATAATATTGCCCTTCCCCCTTTTTAGGGGAGTTCGTCTCGGGAAATAGACTCAAGACCGATCTTGCCCGCTATGGGTAACTAATCGGAGCACCTAGGATTAATTTATTAAGACTTTTAGAAATGTAATTTCAAAGTTTACCTTTTGTTTTCAGACTCTAAAGCAACGGCTACACATGTAAATTACATTTGCAAAAGTTTTAGAAAGTAGTCCCTGATTTGCATGCCTAATTTTGCCCGCTCTCGAAGCCATACAAAAGTTTGTTGAAAAAATAATGATACGGTTTGATTGAAGACCTGCCTTCATCAGTGCTGTTTTTCTTCTCTTTCCTTTAGCTAAACGTTTATAGGAACTCATCTAGCGGGCGAAGGCTGGACATGATCGCCGCGTGGGCGGCCAAACACAAGTCAGATAGCAAAAGCGATCCAATGTACTTTGATGTCATCTCTCTGGTTCATGAGTAAGTTATGATCAAATTGTTTCAGCAAGATAAAAGGTCTAAGAATTCTTTTCAAAGATATTAAAGAAAACATTTGCTTTAAAAGCTCGCATTGGAGAGATCTGCTGTTAGCAATACTAGGGTAACGGCTATGTTTTATAATCAATGTCATCATTTCAAAAAAATTAACATCCTTGGGCTAAAAGAGAATTATGCTTGTTAGCTTTTAATCATTTGGCAACTTCGCTTTCGCGTAATTAATCACTATTTTCACTTAAGTCACCATCTTGGTTTGAAAAAAGAAAAAAAATAGCACTAGCTATCAAAGGCCAAGACCATTTCAGCGGGGGGTGCAGCCCGCGAGGGTGTGTCAGTATGTATTTGCAGTAAAACTAGGATCTACCTGAGAAAAGGTCTGGAAAGAAAATTCAAAAGGAATTGAAGCTGATTAACTGTAAAAACTGCTGATTAGTTCTTAGCGCCCTAACGGAAACACATTAATATATATTTTCTGTTTTACCAGATCTTGTTGTGGTGGAGGTATGTACGTGTTCATTAATCATATTTCCTTAACATACTTGCATTAAAATGCTTTCTTGTTTTGGCATATCAATCCTCAATAAGGGCCCAAATCATGCTTTGTATCCCTCAAATGCCAAATACATATATGCCGGGTATGATTTCTTCACCAGGACAGGAGAGGGATTTCCTCTTATGACTAGTGCTAGCTGGGGGCTATCAATAGTGTCAAGAATATTTGAAACAAAAATGCAAAGTTCTGCAGCAGAGTTCAGTTGTCCTCTTTGTTCTTTCAGGAAAGGTTTCTTTTGACATTCAACTCCCAGAATCTCTTGTGCTCAGTATACTGTATAATCCCGTTAATTATTTACAATAACCTGTATCCCTTTAATTTTTTTTCGTAAAAAAACCTCGTGTGTGGATGCATTCCTAGGGCTAGCTATTCTGGGTGGTGTCTGCTCGCGTAGAATCAACAGTAATGTGAACGGAGATACGGGTCTACAGACCGCCAGCACTATCTCACATGAGACAGCTCACAAGTAAGAATCTTAATTACCAGCTGTCTTTTATTTATAATTCAGTACTTTCATTGTCAGGTATTAAATCAATTGTGGTCTTTAGTACCAGCTGTTGTTGGTGTCCAAAAAGACTGGAAAGATTGGAGTGTAAATGAACATCGATACAGAAATATGAACATCAACATCGACCTATAAAAGGTTGCACTACACTTAGCTGTGAAATAGTTCATTGTAATTTTAATAGTTGTAGTTTTTACAATACTTCCCTTGTCGCTAACTTGTTTATAAACCCTCTATTCCTCTATTTTGTCTTCAAGAAATAGTCGAACACGCGTATGTGGACGGGCTCCCTTCACGCTTACAAAGCTTACTAGAACTTTCAGTCTTCGTTTCATTTTCTCCAAACCTGACAAAAAGCTCTGGATAGTTTTTTTTTGTCATACAGGGTCTGACTGAGTTTAAATACCGTAAAAGAAAACCTTTTCCAAGCACCCTTTTTTTCCTTCAATTTTTTCAAGTATTGGTATTGGTCATGACGGAGCCCAAAGTTGCCCAGATGGGATAAACATCATGGCCACCGGAACAATCGCTGGAGAAGGATCTTACAAATGGTCCTCCTGCAGTAAAAATGCTTTACAGCAGTATCTTAGGTTAGTTCATATGAAAAGTAATATTTGGTGTGCATGCAATTCGTAATGTCTGCTAGCTGAACGCATCCCACATTAGCCATATGGAGGGATAATAGGGAGAAGAAATGATCTCAGGCTACCACTGCCAGGGATTATGGGCTCCTGGTTTTGCACTCTTAGCCAAAAATAAAGGCAAAATTATCTGTATATAAACTGAAGAAGGAAAGTAACACTAAACGAAACGGAAGTCATCGCCCTTACTCCCTTTCAAGGTTTTCTCCGAATTCCGGACCCGGGAAATTTTTGGTTCTGGAATCTGAAATCCAGAGGAAAATTTTGCTAGTGGAGTCCCTAATCCTGGGCTTTGGAATCCAAATGTATATATCGAAAGGGAAAATCAGTCTGTAACAAAGTCAATAAGATGAATTTTGATAAAGCATTTTGGAACTGGTGGATAGTAAGAAAGTTAAATTTAGTCATAAGAAAAGACCAGTTATATTTTGCTTTCAGTACAATAATGTACATGTACTAACCTTACTATTTTCTACTAGAAACATATAATTTAATTATTTACTCATTCATTAATTCATTTATATACAAGAATGCAGCGGACCTGGTTCCATTTGTCTGAATGAACCACCTCGAATATCTCTTCCTGCTTTTACCAACAAGAACATTGCTGGAAAGTTGCCTGGTGTGGTTTACAATAGAGCTGTTCAGTGCGAATTCCTTTTTGGAAAAGGATATCGTGGTTTTGGGGCAAGTGTTTTCTTTAGAAGTGTTTTGTATTGTGTTTAGTCAAAACTGAAGTTTATGAAAAAATTTCTCTTTACCAACATAATAAACAAAATATCGTGAATCTAGAACTGTGAGTATTTTATAAATGATGTCTTTTCTTGAATTAGATATATATATTCTGATCAGTTGTACTTCTATCCTAATGTATACTCCGAGTCTCCGACACGCGCTTGGACTGCAGGTAGTTTTGGAAGAACACCCGTCACTGTATACTTTATCATCTTCAAGGTTATCTGCAACGTTTTCGTCGATATTGTTCGATTTTATTTTTGTAGGGACAACGAAGATATTTTAACTTGGTGACAACTGTTTTGACATTGCGCTCTCGCAGTCGACTCGAAGGGGAAATTTCAAAATACACACCTTCACGTTCACCAGAACGCAAGCCGGTCAGAGTCACATTTGTATGTATTATTTGTTTTTTAATTGTTTTCAGTTAAGCTGTGTCACTTTGTATTGCACAAAGAATGGGTACGTTTACACAAGCATGGTGGTCGGTCCTGTCGACGGAACGAGCTGTGGACCACGTCATGTAAGTTAAGGATTGTGCAGTGAATATTTCGGATGGGCAGCCTTGTGGTACTCCTTTTTTGTGACACCATTCCCTTTATTGGCGTGAAACTTTTGTAGCTGGAGTGTGCTGGTTACTTTTATATTTTACCACCAAAGGATGAAGTGGCCTCACGAAACATATCCAGGCTGCTCAGAATGACCCTCAAGGGCGGGGGTACTGACCTTTTACAATCTTAAATTTGGAATAGTTTTTTACTTAGGATAGGATGAACGTTAGATACTCAGAAAACGGTGACTAAACTAAAGACATTGACAACCTCTTATTTGGGATTAGAAAAACAGGCCTATCTTCTGAATGACTTGGTTCTTTTAACACTCAGTCTCTGACATTTTTTATACAATAGTGGTGTATCCATAGTAAATGCGTTGACAATGGATCTCCGAGGATTGACGGGGGGTGGAGTGAGTGGTCTGATTATAGTCCTTGTAGCCCAACGTGTGAAGGAGGTCTACAGTACAGAAAGAGGACTTGTACCAACCCGCCGTATGTACTCTAAACATTTTTCTGCCTCTTTTTTTGTTGTTGCATGTTTTCTTTAGAATTAAAACTATTTTCTTTGCGCCAAAAATGAGTCTAAAAAGTCCACGAAGTTTAGTATTTCTCACTTTCCCATGTATCGCGCAATGTTGTCTTTACCCCCCTATAGTCATTCTGTTCAGGGTTGGGAACCAATTCCAACTCTATACTCGAACCAGCGACATTAAGGTTACCCAATTAAATGACCCATTGACTACGATGCGGTAGAGTCTTTTGTTTCTGGTTAATACTTTTTTTTTTCTGCTTTAGTCCAGGCAACGGCGGAGAGAAATGTTTAGGAAGAGACATTGGACATTATAAAATATGCAATTACCAGGTATGTTAAATGTGTACAGCATTGTGCATTGTAATAATCCGCGGCAGGGTGAACGAATGCGTCTGTCATAAGAGAATCACTTGACTTCCAATAACTACCAGGCAGATACTGAATGGCTGCATTAAACTAAAATCACCACTGCCCTTGCTCGCACTGCTATATAACTGAAATATCTTTTATTGAATATAAGAGTGTATTTTTTAACGGCAGATTGTTTTATAACTTTGATAAATGCAAACTACCTTTTCCTAGTGGCCTTCTATTCCTATTTGGAATCTCTCTCTTCTTTATTTGTACTCTAAAGTTCACTTGTAAACTCCGTGAATTTTGTTTCAGATCAAATGCCCTCTGCCCTCTTACCGGGACTTGCAATGTAAGAACATAGACCCTGGAAAGATTTCCTACGCTTATGGAGGTATCAGTTAAGTTGAAGATATACTTAAAAGAGAAACAATAAAACCCCAGAACAACAACAACAACAACATTTTAAACATGCAGTACCCCTGTTAAATTACATGAATAAAATATTTTAGTCCTGGCATGCTGAAAGGAATGAAAAGTATCATGGTTCGACGATGCGACTTTTATTGAAAAATCTGAATTTCTAGTAAAACCCTTCAAGATAGTGTTCATCCATGTCAAATGCTCAACCTCCACGCTCTTTAACGCACAATCTGATAATATTCATATCACATTAGCCAACCGAGGCCTTTATCTTTCCAAACGGCTATATTGCGATGGGCAAAAACCTACGAAAGCCTGCAACTACCATTTACTGAAATGGAAGTCTTATATCTTTGTATTATTATAGATAAATGTCATCTTGCCTGCATACAGCATAGTACCATAACTTATCCACACGGGCGAGTTGCTGATGGAACTCGATGTACCGCTGACCCTGATGACTTTGATGTCTGCATCGAAGGAAAATGTCGGGTACAATTAAACATCTTTAAATGTAAAAATAGACTTTTGCTACCTGTGACAAAGATGAAGGAGGTATAAACAGAGGAAATGATTTCGCAGCTTGGAACGTTTTTTGAGCATGTTGGATTTTCAGAACGAAGCGAGCGCTTCCTCTCTTCCAAAAATGAATGAAAAGACCTTCAACCGTTTTAAGCTAGCTTCTACAAAAGTTTATCTGGTTGAGTGGGACCCTATACTAAAAATGTGTTGAATGAAAATCAAACTAACTAAAAATTTAGCATCAGTTCCGTTGTCACAGTAGTCACGGTGTGTGTATCTTTTTTTTTTTTCACCGATAAGGCCGTAGGCTGCGATCACGGATTTGAGTCAGGAACGAGAAAGGATCGCTGTGCGGTATGCGGGGGAAATGGGGAAACTTGTAAATTTGAAAAATCATCTTACACCAAAGACCACAGAAGCTACGGTAAGTTCACCGCATAACAAGTAATTAAAAAATACAGTGGTACATGTACACTTTAAAGCAAACTAAAAATTAACCGTGAGCGTGGAGCACAATTGATATTTGATATGGACCAAATTTTGTATTGTCATTCTTCTCATACAGGTTTTGGAAATGCAGATACTGTAGTGATTCTTCCTGTTGGAACAGTGAATGCAACGATCAAGAAGAGAGGAGTTAACTTAAATTTCTTGGGTAGGTAGTTCGAAACTTACGTTGGACATTTTTGGCTCGTCTTTTTCAAATAACCGTGGTATTCTTCCATCATATACGGCGAGATTTTTTCTCTTAATAGGCATTAAGGATCATTTGACAGGTCAATACATCATTCATCTTCCTACCTATAGTCGCACGGTCTATTACAATGGAACGAAGATTGCTTACATTCGTAATGGATATGAATATGCAGATTCCCTTGAAATTGACGGGCCGACAAATATCCCCCTGAGAGTAGTGGTAAGTTCAAAAAATGTCACTTCATACTGAAACATACGACGGTATACAAGAACGAATAACATGCGGAATTAAAGAGTATCAACTAATCTAGAGATACCAAAGAGGGGAGAATTTCTGCCAAATTTTGTGATATTTTCCAATAGGCCAGTTTCAATGATTAAAATTCATTCACGTACAATTTTTTAAAGAGCCTTTTTTAGGCTCACTTAAGTCTCGTGTTTAACTGAAGATTTATTGATTGACTGATTGATTGATATATGGATTGATTGATTGATTGATTAATTGTTGATTGATTGATTGACTGATTGATTGATTGATTGATTGATTGATTAATTGATACTTAACTCAGAGGCTGAGGTAAATAAAGCAAACGAAATTGCATTGAGATCAAGAGGTTAATAATTCATTTCTTTTGCCTTATTACTCTCAGACTCGGAGCCAAGTTTGAATTTTGATAATTCGAAAACGGCACAGTGTGCTGCCTGTTTTTTATTTCATCTATGCATCAATGGTGAAAAGATGTTCTGTTTTCTTGTGTCTTTTAGTTTGCTTATATACGAGGAAAACCTCAAGGAGTGGACTATCAGTTCTACAGGCCATTACTGTCAAATGAATCTGCTGCCCCTGTTTCGTTTAAATGGATCACTGGAGCCTGGACTGCCTGCTCTGGGAAATGCGGCAAAGGTAATGTAAAAATATATATTATCTATTTAAGATATTTTTCATCAAGTATTCAATTTTTTTCATTAAAAAATGATAATGGGCTTCAAGTAAAACAACAAGTAAAAGATGGTCGGCTATCTTTTGTTCCATCGGCCCGAGGCAAAGCCTCCCATACAGCCGATTTTTTCAGGGGAGAGGAAGGAAATACGACTCTCCTAAATACGCCTGCCTTAGAGGCTAGCCCGTTGCGGGCCACGTGGACATGTTAAAGAGGGTGTACCGAAAGAGATAAGGATAAAGAGAAATGAAATCTTAGCACACACACCATAATTCCAATAGCAGGGGCGTAGCAAGCTTTTCGACCAGTTGAAGACCTACCTGACTTTCATTTACACATATCCTGAAAATTGCACGCATGACTAGTACATACTGACCTCACCAACACTTTGAGCTCTTAAGCTTTCTAATTCTTTCCAGCTCACCCCAGCAACGCATAATTTATTACAAGCGGTAGAGTGATCAAACCAAAAATTTGTAGGCCCGGGCCTACAGGTCTAAGGGCTGGCTACGCCCCTTAATGGGGAGGGGAGAGCAGCACAGACTTAAGTGTAACTTTGCTTAAGCGCTTAAGGGTCAGAAAAGTGATGGGATTGCAAGTACGTAAAAGCATCAAGCGGTATATACTTAGGTTCATTGAGGTAGATATGTATATAATCAATTAAGTTAAATTGTTGTTTTTTTACTTAGGAATCTCTACAAGAGAAGTGCACTGTGTCCGTTCTGATGACGAGACTTCTGCTTCAGTTGACTCTTGCTCAAAACAGACTAAACCTGAATCGCAAAAAAATTGCAATCTTTCTACCACCTGCGCTCCTGAGTAAGTTTTCGCTCAAGTTACTTTCTTAAACGGTTTATAAAGGAAAAGGTCAATGTAAAGGCCTTTCACTGTCTTTTGGGCAACATGTGGTCCTCGTAACGTTGATTTACTTGGCTATAACTAAGTGCTTTTAATGATGCAATTAAATATTCTTTATCTTATATGCCTACATATATTTTATTTGCAATGATGTTACAAAAGGGAGGAACAGGGAACAGGGAACAGGTTAGGGGGGAACGGGGAACGGGGAACTTAATCCCTTACAAGCGCTATCGCTAACTCCCCACACCTATTCTCTGTTTGTTTCCACGTCATTTTTTCCCGTCCCCCTCTCCTCGTTGTAGTAACCGTCCTATACACGCAAGGTAAAATTTCTACTGAGTGAAAAACAAACCATCTTAGTAGACTTAGTTATTGGCAATATGACGTTTTTTCCCTTCTGATCAACTTTAGGTGGCACCTAACTCCATGGAACGAATGTTCCAGAACTTGTGGAAAAGGCGACCATTTTCGTGTTCTTTACTGTCGAAAGCAAATCAATGAAACTTACTTTCAAAAAGTGGATGACAAAGCTTGTTATTCGAGCACTAAGCCAAACGTAACATTGTTTCAACAATGTAATGAAGTGATGTGCCCACCTGAATGGAGACCTCTCCCTTGGTCTGAGGTAACATTTTAAACCACAAAACCATTGCTTTATAATAATGGTCTTTTAAAGCTTTATTTCAAGTGTATATGACAGGATATTTTTTTTGTCGTTTTTAATTTCTAAATATGTGTAAAATATGTGTCCAAAATCAAAACTTAACAAATTTTATGCATAACCTTTTTTCGTCTTCAAAACACGCAAATTTCCCTTCAAAAGTCTCCGCCCTATCGCGCGCTAACTTGACAAGTATGACGTAGAGTGATTTGCAAGAGGGTAGAATAATAAACAAGATGACGGCTACTACAAAGGATTGTCTTTGTCGACAATTCCCCAGTCATTTTCAGAATCTTTATTTGCTTCGCTATACCTTTCGTTAATACAACCAGCAATGACTAGAATCGGAGGTGGAGGCTGAGCAAATCAACTGACGTCACATAGCGTCATCAGTCTTTCTTTGATCCTTTACTCGTTTCCAGTCTCTGGGATGTTTCTCAATGAGAAAAAACAGCTTTTTGGAAGGCCAAAATTCAAGAAATGTTTTGGAGACAAGTTTTCAAAATTTAAAATTGTTGATTAAACTTATCTAAGGACCAAAATCAGTTTTTAAAAAAAGTTCATGTCACAAACATAGCGAATGTCCTTCCACAGGAGCCCTGTTACATTTCACCATGACATTTCTATCATTGGTTATACTGGTTCCCCGTCCTTTGTAAAAGTGGGGTGTGGTGCTTCCAAGTTTTCATATTTTTATTGATCGATATGTGTTGTAAGCAAAAGGAAATGAAGCATGTTTATGTCCAGTGGTGGTACTTTTTGTATGGTTTGCATCTTTTAAAATATCAAAGTCTACTTCTCAGCTAGGTCAGTTTGGCAGTCTGTCTTATAACACATCAATAACAATCACCCAGAAGCACAGAATTTCCCATTTTCTATCATACCTGACTTTATTTCGCTTTTAGTGTTCAGCGACGTGCGGCGGTGGTGTAATGACGCGAAAGTTAGAATGCATCAGGATGAACGAAGTGGGGCACGTTATAAGAGCTGGGCACTCATTTTGTCGATATGCTGCCAAACCTCTTACAGCAACCGTCTGCAACGAAGACAAGCACTGTGATCGTAAGTGGAGCCCAAATACACACTATTAACCTTTTTTACGGCAGCTATTTTAATCGTCGGCACGGAGCATTTTTATTCCAGCAAGGGGAATCCAAGACAGTCTTGGATTCTGGATTCCACGCCGTGGATTCTGGATTCAAGGTACTGGTTTCTGGATTCTCTGTCAGTGGATCTTGGATTCCGGATTTCAATCATTCCTGATTTTTTTAACTGTATTCCGGATTCCCTCACGTGAGGCGTTATGAGGGCATAGAAAAGAACCTTTTGTCAAGTGCCAAAGAACGCAAGCCATCGCGTACGCAAACGAAAGAAAAAAATTGTCCTCTTGCTTGCGATCATAGTAAGGTCTACTTTACTTTTCTCACAGTTTTCTCAAAGAATTCTTTCAGCGTTTTACTCTACCATATAGTAAAGTTAGATTTTTCTTGATCTTATTAATTTTGATTTTCTTCTGTTTGTATATTGCAACTGAACGATTCATTGTTATAATTATAGTTTCGTGTTTGAAACTAATGTCGCCTTTAGTCTCCGTTCCATAAACAACACAGACAAACCAAGGTCTGACTGATCTTTTCTTACTCAGCTCCACCTGAAGTTCAAGTGGCATGTTTTATCGGTGCTGATAATATCAAAGAAGTACTTGGAGATTTTACTAAACAGATCAACTGGGACGACACAAATGAAGTGGTAAAAAAATGTGCTAAGCTGGCTCACAATAAAGGTTACACGCTTTTTGCGCTGGGCAGCAATGGCCTGTGTTTATCAGAGGCCAACATGAAGCAGAAATACCATGTAAGTGGTTCTGAAGGAGCGAAGTGCAAAGATGGGATTGGAATGTGGAACAGCATGTTCGTCTATTCCTTAGGTAAAGTGGCCTTGGCCGGCTCCCACGCAGTGTTCCTTACTAAGGCTTAAATGTCACGCGTCCCCTCCCAGGGCTTCCTTCGTGGGGAAACAACGCGTGACTAAGCCCTAATAACGTATACGCATGCGTGGGAGACTATATGTGAATACTACTTTTTTATATTTTAAACAAAGATCACTGAATATTCGAACCTACTCGTTATTAACATCTGTCTATTACAGACAGCCTCGTGTGTCGTGGAAACCAAACCTGACACGTTAATCCGACTAACTGCTCTGCAAAGCGGACAACTGGTCTCCTAAGCTAAGGAGAATTGATTCGATTCAAGATTCTGAAAATTTTTAAGCGAGTCGCGTTCATTATATGAAACGGTTCAAATTCCTAATATAATAAGAGCGAACGTATATCGCAGAACCTCGCGTGGCTGGAAGGCTGACCCATCAATTGCTTGGGGTGTTAGACGGAGAAATAGAGTGTGTAGTGACTTAGGGGGTGGGTTTCAGCAATAGTTTTGAAATTGAAAGTTATTAACAATTATTCCTCGAGCCCAAATGGGCTCTGAGTCAATAGCCCATGAGGCCCGAGGCCGAATGGGCTATTGACTCAGAGGCCATGAGGGCGAGAGGAATAATTGTTTTAGTAAAATCCAGCTAGTTGGTCAAAAATATCGAGACAAAACAACTTTACCTAGCAAAACGCGATTCAGCCGCCATTGCTTTGGTTTTCAAAGCCGGCGCTTTTCGCTACTAGTGAGCTATAACATATAGCCTAGTAGTAGCTCAACCAATCAGAACGCAGCATTGATAATAGACCACTAGTTGGATTTTACTAAAGACGTATATTCAATAAACTGTTGGTTGGACCGAACTAGTACTCAGTGCCCTATCTTTTAAAAATGAAGGAATGATAATTGAAACTGGCGAGTATTCGCTTTTCAAGGTAATATATGCTTGTTGCAAAGGAGTTTGTTATTATATAAATTCACCAAAAATAAATGCATATTAATTATATTTTGTAGAGCCCCTGCCTGATATCCAACCAGTTGGTTGTTTTCACGACAGTATCGATCGAGCCTTGCCCGATAACTATGCTAATTTTCGAGCTCAGATCATCTGGACGAATATGAAGCTGACAGTGTATCAGTGTGCACGAGTGGCCCACGACAAAGGCTATAAATACTTCGGTGTTCAGTTCTACGGAGTTTGCTACGGTGGAAAGGATGGTGAAAAAAGTTTTGCAAAATACGGCAAGAGTACGAATTGTTGGGAGTTTGACAAACAGAACGGATTTAGTGTTGGCAAGGACTGGCTCAACTTTGTCTATCGACGACGGATTGAGTAGCATTGCAAGTATTTTAGCATGTTGTTTAGTTACTCGGAATAGTTTTGATAATTCTATAAAAATTCATAATAATAAAAGGATTAAAACAAACTGCATGGTATCACCTAAAATTTTATAATTAACACTCACTCCATTTCTTCATTTTTTATGCTACATTTCGTACTAATATGACCGTTACCAAATTCATCGTGCTCTTACGACAGTCTTATTGTATGACTTACTTTTTGTTTATATTATTCATTTTCAGTAGATTCCACAGGATTCAAAGAAAAGCAGCTGTCTCCGTACAAACGTTTCACCTGCCATGTGGCTTACGAAATCATATCTCGAAGTTTCCGCGAAGTCATTATTGCAATGAGAAGGAATCATGTAATAATACCTCACAATAAAGGTGTTTGAAACCGGAAAGGCGAGCGAAGTGTTCCTTAACTTTACCAAACTAAATACCTGTTATGTGTCATCAAACTAACTCAAGTTCCTTTCAGACATCAAATACTAATTTAAAAAGCTTCAACAATTATTAAAGGTCTTAAGTGCTAAAAAAGGTTTTTGGTTTACTCAAGCGGGGCTTCTTGTACGACGATTAATACTCGAACAGTTCTTACCATTCTATAAAAAGTCATTCTCCGATCATTATATCAATAATATTCATGAAAAATAACTTTAAAAACGATGCTGTAAGGGAGGTTTGAAGCTCATTCCTAAAAATAATAACTATTGCAAACTTCTGTTTAATTTATTCAACACTTAGCCATCTTTTTGGAAAATGAACATCCATGGGGATCACAAAAACCTAGTCTAGCTTGCATGATTCTCGTTCTATTTTCAAGCTTGGACTGCGATTCCCACCTTTGACATCAATTGTTCAAAAATATCTGGACCCTTTCCATTAGATAAACCAGGTAAAAAGAAAGACACGGGAACACTCTAGACCATACTGTTCTACACTAATCCAACATTTACCAAGAGATTGGGTATCAGGGACTATAAACCTTTGGGGTGTCTCAGGACCTATAAGTTCTACATAAAGGACCCAAGTGGACCGCAAAGACAAAAAAAAAAAGAAAATTCCTTCAGCTTCATAGATGAATATAGATACATTTCTGTATGGCTTTTTTTCCCAAGCCTGAGAACCAACTATGAGTTTTTTATCTCATCGAAAGCGGTCTAACAGTAAGCAAGTAAAATGTTTTGATGAGCATGTCAAGTAGTTATGAGAGCTAGCCAATATAACACATTGCAGCAAGATTTCTGTCAAAAATTGATATAATTAATTTTGGATGCAGTATTATAAACCAACAGCTGTTGTAGAATTGCTGACCTTATTTTACGCCGATAACCAGGCGACGCACTAGGAGTCTAGTTGAGAATACAAACTCGATCGATATACCAGCTTACCGAGCCGCGTATTAGGCCCGTTTCGAACGTCGTGCTACTGCAAGCCTTGCCGTGCTACACGGCAGTAGCTCGACTTGGTTTCAAATGTCGTGTTACCGCCGTGCCGAACCCAATTCATGAATTATAAATACATCAGAATATATTTAAAAGTTTGCTAAACCGTTTCTTTCTTTTTTGTGTTTTGTTTTTGGCAACAGCCGTTCCATTCGACTGTCATTGTGTGAATTAAATTCGACGTCTGAAACCAAGTTGTGCTAATGTGGTGCTGCAGTCGAGCTACAGTCCAGCCAGCTTAGCACGGCAGTAGCACGACGTTTGAAACAGGCCTTATTCCTTTGAGCTAAATTTATGCAGACCCTTCCCATTGTTCAAAGCGGGTGACAATTTTCAAAAAAAGGAGGAGCAGGTGATAATTTCAACAGGGGTCCGTTTACATTTTATAAATTATCTGCTGTTCCACACTTAAAGTGTATGACCACAAAAATACGTTGCTGGTTCTAAAGCAAGGAAAGGTGCTTCGCTCCTTCACCATGACCGAGCGCGTAATTCTTCCCAGATCAGGCACTAGTAATGCTTTACATATCTTTAAGACTGACTTATCAAGAAAGCTTCGAACACTAATTAAATGCACAAGTCAATTTTTTTAAAACCGGTACTAAATTTTGAGAATCACTCATCCATTTATTTGATGCTGGAAATGTGGAAATGAATAATGAATAAAACTATCAATTTTTTTTGTAGGTAAATTCCCTAGGCTAATTCTTTCAATATTGTAAATTCAAGAATCGGGTTAAATTATTCTTGGAAAACGTCAAAGGAAGCTGTGGTCAGTACTTATTTGTATTTGTGCAACTTAATGTGCTGAGCTTAGGAAAAACAAGTTATTAAAAATTCATGCAATTCTTGTCTAACATTTTTAAAACGGGTTTCAAACTTTTCGGTCTTTGCCCATTTTCAAAAGGAGACTAAGTATCTAAGAACAGGAACTGGCAACAATATTTATGTTGATGAAAATGGCGCGGTGAATGCTCTGTCAATTTTAGAGAGTGTAACTTATTCCTGAATGTCTTATGCTATTTCCTCTATCAATTAAAACGAGTTTTTATATTATTATTATCATTTAAAAAATAAATCGTCATTACCACTTAATCAGAAACTGCTTGACTTGTAAAACTCAATGTATCGTGATATAGACTTTTTTGCTCATTAGAGCCAAAGTAGTTTTTGTTAAATAATTTATAGATAATTGACAACCATAGGGTAGAGTTGGTTACTATTTCAATTTGCATTCACTTTCTATCTAACAACACGGTGCTTCCCCGCCCGGCTGCTTCCCTTACCATACTGAATACTCTGGACGGTTTAAGGAGCAACAGATTTGATCCATGTCTATGTTCAGTATGTTCGGGTTCTTCAGATTGGCACTTGGAATCCTCATAACCGGCCTTTGCTGCAGAGTTGTATTAGCAGGTAACCAATCTAAAAATGTTGGTTCGTACGTGACTCATTTCGCTTAAAACGTCCATGCAAAGTTTACACTTTCTACACCCAATGATTTTCGTCGCTGACTTCTGGTTTAGATATTCATTCCAAAAGAACTTTACCCTTTTATTTCTATACCTCTCATCGGTAAAACGGTTTTATTCAAAGATTTTATGTAGTTCTCCATTTATTATTTTCATATTTTTCTCTTAATTATGAAGGAATATTGTCATGAATAGCTTAGCCAGGGGTCGTTTCTTCAAAACTATCTTCACTACAGAGCTCACCGCTCAAATGAAAAGCCTGCTCGCAGTCCTGAGCCTCCATAACGTTTGTTATGTTTGTTTACAGAGCTGAAGAAAACCAAAAAAAAAACACTCTGATAGCAGCCTTCTTAGCTAACGCTACAAATCTCTTTGTACATGCACCTTTAAAAGGCGGGTGCATAATCTTACGCTGCAGTTTAACGTATTTCGATACAGTTTTTCAAAGACCATGTCAAGATTTTTCATCGCCTTAGAAGTGATTTTATTCTCACTTGTCCGATCGCTATGAAATTATCACCACTGACTCATTTTGAATTGAAGTTTCTTAAAAATTTAGTTTGATAAATAAAATCGATATCACTATGAGCTACTATGACCAAAACAAACAATTAAAACGTTGAAATCGGAAAAAGGCACATGTTTTGCGCGATCTAGACCAGTCCTGCCTCAGGAACTTAAAGGAACATCAGGAACTTAAAGTGTGCTGTTTAGCAAACAACCTCCGTGAGAAGTAAAAAAATCTGTATGTTTAAATTGAAATAAAACGTAAATATAATTCAAACCTTATATTTTCAATAGCCATCATAAATCATGTAGTAAAAAAGTTCTGAATTACTCAAATAAATCTTAAATGGCGTCAGAATCTACTATCATATTTCATTGCAAGGAAATTTTGGTGTATTTTCCAGATTTTCTTTTGCGGATTTGAAAACTAACCTTTTTTGTCACCACCTGTCTAAGTGCAGCTCTTTGTTCTAAATTTTGACTTTTATTGCTTTTCTATATATTGAATGGCTCGACAGAATTCTTTTTAAACCTCATCACCAAATCGTCACGATGTACATAATAATGTTTGAAACTTTCATGAAGATCGATTCACTGCAACGTTCCTTAAATTTCAAGACGAACCTTACCTACAAACCGGTCAAAAATCCGCGTTACAACGTTCACTGTTTTGACCCTATGCTAATGTTTCCAAATAAATGCCCACCATACATACCTCCATGATTAGTACATTTCAGTGACGGGACTTTAGAGAGTTAAAATCCAAAAGTTTTTCCGAAGAAGTATCCCCCCTTGGTGTTAGTTTAGGAAATCGGTCAGTCAACCTAGTTCCGCGCGCATGCATCCAATGATCTTTTTTTTATTAAACACAGTTCGTGATGCTGTTTTCGTTTTGTCAACTTTAGTAACTGGCTTAAAGAATTCTGTCATTGTGGGAGATAATTCTGAATACTTGTCTAACTTGACCAACTGGATAAACCCTAGAAGAAGTGAAAATGATTGGGAACTCTGCTGGAGAGCATCACGTGATGACTTGGATAACAATAAATTCCATTCCCTATGTGACGAAAAAGGACCAACAATTACTATAGTAAAGGTTGGAAGGTATATCTTTGGAGGCTACACCAGTCTATCTTGGAAAAAGTCAGCTGGTAAGTATTTTAGTCTTAGTTTGCGTCTTTAAAAGTTTCTGGATTGTCATATAAACTGAACATTTTCAGTTGCATATGACCATTTATTTGACGTTTCATTTTTCTTTATCCTAAACTTATCATTTGTTCAAACTGACACATTCTTTTTTTATACGTTTTGGCCTTGGTCCAAGTTGAACGATCAAAAGAAGAAGTTTAATTGAAGGCATTTGAAACCATTCTCGAATGTAGGATCCTTGGGTTACGGAGGTTTATCGCGTTATTGTGAAAAGCTGTAATCAAAGATTTTCGAAAACGCTGACGGCATATAACTGCCGGTTATCATACATGACCTGGCTCCATGCATTACCAGACAACAACGCGGTAAAATTAAAAACAACTCTTCCAAAGATAGGCCAGCTGTATGGAAACGAAAATTTACCACCAAACACTGATGCATTTTCGATGGCTGGGTGTGGACGCTAAAAATGAATATGTGCCGGGACCCGGAGCTTTTGATGAGTTTATATTAACATGAATTGAAGACACGGAAGGTTTTGTGAAACGCATTAGTGAACATGCTGGTCTCACAGAGACGTTTTGTTGAATTTTTCTTTTCTTTATGCTTCATGTTCCTTTAGATAGTAATTACTGACCCAGTAATTGCTGTTGGCGGAGTCTCGCTTTGGGTGAGCTCTGTTTGCTGGGATACCAAATAATGTAACTTGAATTTGGCCACGAGAGTAGCCGTTTACTCCTGTCATTTATAATAAGTGGGGAGTAAAGCTAGGAAGTGGAGCAAAAGGGGAGGGAAGGGAGGGAAAATTTTTTTCGAACTTTCTTGTAGCGGTAAGCAGAGAGGCTTTGTGCCTCGCGTTCACGTCTAGAAAACACACAAAGTCATATAATGGCCGGATGGCAGAGTAGTAAGGGAGGCACCGGTTACTCCTTTTCTTTGCGGATTTAATTAACTTTTTGTGCGGTATAAATTAACACAGATGACGTCATGCATCTCATTAAGATAGGATGATGTCAACTTTAAATTAATGCCGATGACGTCAAGCATGCTATTAAGATAGGATGATGTCATTGTTTATTTTTAGCTGGCTGACGTCATGCATGTCATATAGATAGGATGATATCATAGTTTATTTATAGCTGGCAAGGAGCAAGTGACGTCAGAATTTCCTAGAGTTGACGTCATCAAAAAATGTTGAGATCATAATCTATAAACAGAAAAGTGATTTTTGTGCAATTAGCTATTTGCTATAGTCTTCTGATTAGATATTGTTTGCTTTGTAGAAACTGTCATGTGTTCAAAATAAAAGCGGGCAAATTTTGAACGTGTTTCCTTTGCAGATTATACTAAATGAAAGTCTTTATTTTTTTTATTTATCTAATCAATTTATCACTAAATAAATTATTTTCACTAAAAATCGGTTATAAACAAAACCAAGACACGGAGGTTAACTGAACAATCTTTACTTCAAAAGAAGGGAAAAGGAGGTTAAGCGAAAGCGAAATCGTATTAATTTTTCGGGCAAAACATGAAAACGAGGTCGAAGCTCAGCGAAGCGAAGAACTGCTTATCAAGCAAAAATGTCAATCTTTGTTTACTTGACTCTGTAGAAAGTATGCACAGGGTATAAAAATTCTATGGAAAACAACAGGTGATCCTAAAGTTAACCCTAACTCTTTTGGTTCTTGAATAAACTCCATTCTAGTAACGAATAAGTGGAACATCTATTTAAAAAAGATAGGAATAAGAGGTGCGATCGCCTAGCAACACATGTCTTCTTATTTAGCGCTAAAAATCGGATATATAAACAAAACACACACACACATCGACACACATACACAAAGCGGAGCTGAAAACTCTCTATTTCAATTTTGACTCACCATTACAAAAGCGTTTCTCCGTTCTATCTCGAGGAAACTCAGCGCTTCATGAACTTATGGTCTTGTCAATTCACGCGCCGTTAGCGTTAGTCAGTTAATTATGCGGGTTAACAAGCCCAAAGTTGAATACAAATTAGTTCATCTCTATGGCTAGACCCAAGGGAGTACCTTGACGTATATTATTATATAAACAATTGTAAATAACTTAACAAGGATCAAGTAAAACACGCGACTAATAATTGATAGCAATAAAACCACAAGAGAGATACCGTTTTTTACCGGTAGCTGGAGAAATGACACATTAACCAGTCACATTAAGCATAAAATCATTTATTTCTTTCATAAATTTCAATTATTTAGGTTCTGGTTGCGCTGGCTATCAGTATGATTCACAGGCCTTCTTGTTCTCGCTGGTAAACATGCCAGGATGGGCACCTGTAAAGTTGAATCAGACTGGGGTGCACAGCTATCACAGATCGCATTCCACGTACAGCTGTTACAATCTTGGTCCTAGTTTTGGAGGAGCACAACATGACTTGAAAATTAAACTGGACCGCTCTCCACACAGTTCTAATTCAGATCTCGGCTACACGTACAGTCCGCCGAGAGGCAAAAGCTATCAAAGCGCCTTTGCCCGATCATTCCTGGCAGGATCGTATAATTTCGATCCGGAAGTGATAGAAACGTTTTACGACGTAGCCTTTACATCAAAAGGTAGGTTTGAGGATTAGCTAGCATAATTATATGTTATATATAGTTTACCAGGAATTTTAAAAAATATAAGTAATCTAGCCATTGTAAAAAGTTGCAAGGATTAATAAAAACACTAAAAGACGCTCGCGACAACAAATTTTCAACGTATATCTTTTTCTGAACTTTTGTTTTCATGTTAAAAACCCCTAAAAATTGGGGTTTGCTTTCTTGTTTCGGACGCGTAAAACCAAGGTCGTTAAATACCGGTAGTAAGTGTTTCTGGCATCCGCCATGCCAAGAATTTAAAACTCGATATAACTAGGTTTCGTTGTATATTAAGGTTCTTTTTTATATATTTTACTATTACTGGGGTAAACAAATTCGTTCATTATACCGAGGTCTTCGTTATCTAGAGGTTCGTTCTATCGAGGTTCCACTTTACCCACTTTTACTAACTGCAATCAGGGAGATGACTAAAAAGAGTATCAATACATGACAACGGCTGACTTCACGGCTAACAGTTACAAGTAGCTACGATTGATCTAAAAAAGATGTCCTAAATTCGTTGGAAAATTTCGCGCCAGGCCCACGATATCAATTGTAACGATTTTGAATTTCAAGTCTTCTAGAAGGAAACATAAGCGCGCCGTTAGTTGAGGAGACATTAGGGAACTTAAGAACCACGACGACGGCTTGGTCGACGACGACCGGAAGTGAGTTACACTGTACTGCGCAAGCGCGACCAGTAAATTTCGTCGTCGTGGTGTCGTCGACGACGCCAAACAAAGTAGAATCACGTCGTCCTGCAATCCACAAGCTTCGGCAGGTATAAATCCACTGTTTTAAGCGATTTTTGAAGGCCTTTACATTTTCTTATCCTCCTAAATCCAGGTATCGTTCCTTTCTTCTAACAAGCGATGTTGATTGAAAATTCGAGTAATGAATTGATTTTACTTTGAAGAATGACAACAGCTGAGGAGGCCGAGCGAGCGAACTCGTAAGTGAATTGTGATAAATTTATTTGTACGTATTTAGGTAAGGCAAATCATATATCTTTAATATAGAGGAAATAAACTTTATATGGAAAACAGCTATCACATCAGAATGTCTCTTTTTCGAAATCTAAACTCTGACAGACACTGGACTCGGTCATCTCATTCAAGTTGAAAGTTGAATAATTTCGTACGGAAAGTAGGTGTATTTCCACTCTAAAAGGTCAGACAACACAAAAAATTTTTCCTCGCCAATGAAATTAGACGTACGGCTTGAACAAATACGATCTTGCATTGTTTTGAAAGACGCCATTGCGAAAAACTTTGTTGCGAACGAACATCACAGTTTTACATCTGTGTTTACATTCAGTGTCGTCGTCGTCGTCGACCTACCGATCGACTGCATCTTAAGTTTCCTTTTTCCCGCCGAAACTGACGTTCTCGTTCCAGTCTTCTCCCAGTCAACAGACGTCGTCGTCGTGAACTTCGTCGTGGTTCTTAAGTTCCCTATTATTAGTACTGACCACACGCTATCTAAAAAAATTCCACAGCTTCACCAAGAACAATCAATCCAGGTTACACGGCTTCAACTAGTGCGTCGCCAAGTTTATCGCCATCGGTAAGTGCTAGTGCGGCGGTTTCACCAAGCACTTCACCGTCAGTTAGTGCAAGTGTGCCAATTCTTTCATCAGGTGAGTTTGAGGAGTTAGATATCTCGCCTTCTGTGGAAGCTCGTTTAATTGAGCGAGTTACTAGAAACTATTTTTATAAGCGTTGTTGAAAATGAAGTAGAGAAGTTCAGTGAAACGCTATTTTTAGTTCATAATGGGCGACCTGAGGTAACCAGTTGTTCAATGATGTTAAGTATAAAGCACAAGTTTGAGCAGGATTTCCCTAAGGCTTACAGGTTGGGGGGTGGGGGAGGGCTGGAGGAGTACGGAGGCTGGATTCAACTAAACGTTATTCTCAGATATTTTGAAACGATTTTGAGACAAAACCTCTTATTCTCAGTAGCTGTTCGTTTTAATGTTTAATAGGCATATTTTATGATAGTTTTAAGTTCATATATTTGACCTGCAGGAGAGATATTTAACAGGATAACCGTCTCGTTCCTTAACTTCAGACTTTGCAAAATGGATTGCTGTTTTTGTAGAATTAAACTTTAGGGGTTCACAATGAAAGTCTACTCTGCGTCAATTCAAGCGCCATAAAATCGCGTTATGACTTAAAATTTATTTGGTCGGTTAATTTGTGGATAATCCTGTTAGTCAACAATGCTGACTATTGTGGGCGAATTACTTTGTGCCTTCGCTTTGTGCTCTACATTTCGCGCCTACTAAAAATGACTGTTGTTTATGATATAAATCTCGGATTTTATGCCTGCTTTTGTGTTTGTTATTTTCCAGATCCCTGCATTGTAACAATTTACTCAAATCCTTTTATTGAGAGGGTGGTAGTTCCACATCCAGTGGCATGCTTTACAGGTGCTGACAATCTCGAGGAGGAACTAGGTGATTTTGCAGAAGAGATAAACTCAAAAACTGACGCTTACGATGTAGTGGAAAAGTGCGCTGAGTTGGCTCATGGCAAACATTACAAGATGTTCGCGTTGGGGAACAATAGTTTGTGCCTATCTGGAGCAGACACTCAAAACAGATACTACATCAATGATACGAAAGACGCGGAGTGTGAAGACGGTATCGGCAAGGGAGATAGTATGTTCGTGTATTCCTTAGGTCAGTACTGAGTGTTACTTTTACGTTATTCTTCAATCGTTCAATCGATATTCTGCTAAATATAAAGGGTGGTTCTTGGGAGAGCTAACAACTTGAAGTATTAAAGAGACAGCTCAGCACCGAAAGCCTCGAAAATTAAAACTAAGCGAGAGGATATTGCATCCCAGTATCCGCGGGCCAAAGAAGGTGTAAGTAGAAGTGGAATTAGGAGTAAAAAATCGCTGCAAACCTTAGGGCTTTTTTAAATTTTACATTTATTTATGAAGACATGAGGGCTTAAGTCTGAACCGAATGACGTCAGCATGTCTGGCTTATTAGTTGCAGTTGAAAAATCGGATGATGGCCGGGGGGAGGTTTCACACAGACTCGAAGGGCGTCCAATTAGTTACTGTCTGTTATATTACTGTCTCAGGAGTAGATACAATGTGACAAACCTACAGAGTTAGTGGAAGTCCTTGCGACAGCCAGACTCCAAGTGTATGACATAATAACAAATAACACAACACAACAAAAAAAGGGAAAAAACTAGAGTATGTTAAGACGTGCTATCTAGGCTCTGTACTGTAAGAAGCTTAAGATACTTTACCAATATATATCCAATCACTGATTCCCCCACTTGAAGGTACAATCAATGTGTTTCTACTCTTTCTGAATTAATCACCTTCTTAATTCCTTGCTAGATCACTTGCCTGATCTCACGCCAGTTGGATGCTATCATGACAAAAAGAACGATCGCGCCTTACCAGATTACTATGCTAACTTCCGAAAACCCCCTGAGATAGACTTGACACAATTAGATGAGACAATACACCAGTGCGGACAAGTGGCCTACAATAAAGGTTACCACTACTTTGCTGTCCAGGATTACGGAGAGTGTTACTCTGGAAATAATGCCTCGGCAACTTATGCCAAACATGGCGAGAACGAAGACGGTTGTTATTGGATTGACAAAAACGGAGGATTTGGAGTGGGAAAGGAGAACACTAATTTTGTTTATAGGATAAACTAGCCGTTAAGGTTCAACTTGAGTCGTGTTGCTACTATTAGTATGGAAGTAGTTACGATGTCAGTAAGGGTCATGATCTAAGCAAACTTAAAGCAAAGGGAACACATACACCAACCCACGGCCTGACCAGTGCTTTGCACTCGCCTCGGTAGTAGAGGGTCTTTGAAACACGGGCTTTCCACGTTCATTGACCCGACAGCTATGCTATGCTGATGAGCCCCAATAAGGGCGAAACAGCTGTCCATGGCTTCCACTGCCCGGGTGATAAGTCTATGCGTATGCGTGAGGTACTGGCTAGGCCGTGGGTTGGTATATGTATGCACCTTGCTTTAAGTTTGTCTATAACTATAATTCCTTTATTTACCCTAAGCATTATTTATAGCACTAATGCTAGTGGGGCCGAGCAAATGCTAGCCTTCCCGCAGACGTCCGTTGGGGAAATGAATGCGTGACAAACGAACCCCAACGGACGTCTGCGGGGAGGCTAAGCAAATGCCTGACACAAATAATTCAAATCAAACTTAACAGGGTTAAGAATCCCAACTGGCCGGAGGCAAACCAGCTGGCTATTCACAAACATGGCCGAGGATTTGAACTTGGGACAACAGAGAACAAATCCAGCTAGCGGTCGGAGCGGGACTTGTACTCGGCGCCTCCGAATTGCAAGTCCGGTGCTTTAACCATTCCGTTATTAAATTTACTTGCTCAAAGATCAGGGTAACTCCCGATCCGGCTTCCCCGCGCATGCCGTGGGAGAACTGCCCTGCAGTTCCCAGCCAACAGCTCCCACATGTGTTGTGTGGAGCTGGCGCTTCACCAGTGCTTTGCACTCGTCTAGGCAGTAAAGGGTCTATGAAACAAAAGTTTTCCCCTTTCTTAAACCCGATCGCTATGCTATGCTAATGAGCCCCAATAAGAGTGAAACAGCTTTCCATGACTGCCATTGCTCGGATGATAAGGCTATGCGCATGCGGTGGTACTAGCCAGGCAAGGTGTCGGTGCATGTGTGTCCCTTGCCTTAAGTTTGTCTTATGATCAGTGCACAATTTTCCGTTCTTAGTGAAAAGTTCTTATAGCTGGGTTTTGAGAAATTAAATGTATGGGTGGGATAACGTCGCCAAGATCTCCATCATAACCAGCCCTCCACTGGCATGTCATTTTGGATAAATGTTTTAATTTTTAACATTGAGTGGGTCGATATAACGGCGGATACGTTGTCCTCGTGTGGCTTATGTGCCACCAGTGTAACAGCAAATAAAATAAAGAGGAAATCGCCATGCCACCGAATGCAAGAAAAGCTTAGTAATCACTTCGTTTTTCTCTTAAGTAGACCTGACTTAGTAAAAGATGCAGTAATAATGTAGTCCTAAAGTTAACCACTAACTCAAGGTATATACAGCCATTTCGAGAAATGTTGTCGGAAAACTAAAATGTCCAAGTAATAATCCCGAAAGGTAATATTGGATATGATCAATACACTATTCTGACACTGTAGCTGTCAAACCTACTTTAGTTGCTTTCCTTTAGCACTCGCAAATATAGGTCAATGGCCCCTTGTGCCATCCTTTCAAATTTCTCTGAAAGGCGGCGATCTAGACGCCCGCTCCAGTGAAATGTCAATAATGGATGGTGCTTTCATTCAACACAGTTGGCAATGAATACGTTAAAAACATCTTAATAAACCTAGATCCCGGGAAGTCGGTCGGTATGGACAAGCTCTCTTCACGCCTACTACGCCTATTTGCGCCGAGCATTTATACAGTTGGAGAAACTCGTCTCATCAATTATTTCATCTCGGTTCAGTCAATACCCACTGAGTGGAAGCGCAGTAATATCATCCATGTGCACAAAAAAGGCAGCAAATCTGAAGAATCCATACATACATACATACACACACACATACATACATACATACATACATACATACATACATACATACATACATACATACATACATACACACATACATACATACATACATACATACATACATACATACATACATACATAAACTTTATTAATGTGTCTTGGAATGTCTAGCCGATGGGGTTAAGAACCCCTCTACTAATTGGGGACACCTAACAATATAATATAGTTACCTAACAATATAATATAGTTAAAAACCTACTAACTATCAACTAATGAAATAATTGATTTAAAAAGATTAAGAATTACAAAGGATGCAATTGTCGTCGTCTATCATTACACCTAGATCAAATTTACGAATACAATTTTTGAAACTAAATAATGATGGGAGAGTTCTGATTTCGCTTGGTAGCTTATTCCACAACTTTGGTCCCAGGTAGGTGAGATATGGTTTACCATATTTATTGGTCCTAAATCTGGGAATGGCGAACTCTGCCGTCCTCGTTGTAGGGTGAGCAATGCGCGTGAAATAGCTCGGATATTTTGATGGGGCATAGTTTGTGTTTCACCTTATACATAAGGATAGCAATATCTTGCAGTCTTCTGTTCTGAAGAGTCGTTAGGTCACTTTTGTCCAGCAATGCTTGGTAGCTTGATTGCTTATCTAGGAAAACTGCGGGCAGTGCTCTTTCTTGTCGTGCTCAATTATTGCCCGTTATCCATCTGACTTCGTTTTCAAGAGTTTTTGAGAACACTATTTTTGATCAGATGTATGCTGCAATAGCTCTTTTGCTTTCTCAAAAGCTCTCCGGTTTTCTAAAGGGTCATTCCTGCTCTACTGCTATCAGTTTAAAGATGACACAGGGCTGGCGTGCTGTTGTTGCAGTGGACCTCAGCAAAGCATTTGATAATGTCAACCACAACTTCTTGTTGGCTAAACTAAAAGCCTACGGTTTTTGCTCTACCGCTACCAATCTAATTTGTAGGAACGTCGCCAAAGTGTAAAGATTGAGGGTATTTGTTCTGAATAGAAATGTGTCAAAGCAGGTGTTGCCCAGGGACCTCTGCTTGGTCCATTATTGTTTAACATACACATGAACGATGTGAACTACAGTGTCTCGAACATGGCACTAAGACTATATGCCGATGACACCACCGGGTATAATTCTGACACTTGGTCTTTAGCTCTACAGTTCATGGTCAATAAGAACTTGCCCTCGTTACCTACATGGTTCAAACAAAATTTACTCTCAATTAATAACACTTGAATCTCGTAGGTATGAGTACTTTGAAACACCTCGCTATTACTAAGCTCCGGAATTGATTTGTAAATGTCTTAACTTAATAGATCCAAATAACTTGGGCGATGTTTTGAATTTAAGGGATGTACGTTATAATCAAAGGATTAGGGAAGTAATTAAATTGGTACAGCCTTATTTTAACTCTGAGTGGATGCATAAATTCTTTTCATTTACAGCTAGCTTAGCAAGCTGTGAAACAAGCTACCGTTATACATTAGAAACTCCGATAATTACTTTTAATTAATTTTGGATGCAGTATTATGAACCAACAGCTGTTGTAGAATTACTGAACTTATTTCACGCTGATAACCAGGCGACGCACTAGGAGTCTAGTTGAGAATACAAACTCGATCGATATGCCAGCTTACCGAGCCATGTATTATTCCTTTATGCTAAATTTATGCAGACCCTTCCCATTGTTCAAAGCGGGTGACAATTTTCAAAAAACGAAGGAGCACGTCATTATTTGAACAGGGGTTCGTTTATATTTTATAAATTATCTGCTGTTCCACACTTAAGTGTATGACCACAAAAATACGTTGCTGGTTCTAAAGCAAGGAAAGGTGCTTCGCTCCTTCACCATGACCGAGCGCGTAATTCTTCACAGATCAGGCACTGGTATAGCCTCCCCGCAGACGTCCTTTGGGGTTCGTTTGTCACGCATTCATTTCTCCCCCACGGACGTCTGCTAAACACAGCCGACATTTACGTTCACCAATCACAGGCCGTTTACGGATTTTTGTAAAACGTAACCCGAGCCGCTTGTTAAGATTCGCACGATCAGTGAGGCTTTTGATCGAGTGTGCGAGAAATTTGTAATTAATACAGAGTTAAACAAGTATCAGAGAGAAGCTATCCTGCAAATTTTATAGCGAAGACCGATGAGTTCATATTTTTGCCGACGGGATTTGGCAAATCCCTTATCTATCAAGCTTTGCTGCTTGTTTGCGACACAGTGCGTGGAACTACTGGACATTATTGTTGTTGTTGTTTCTCCCCTGGTAAATCTTGAAAGATCAATCTACAAAGCTGACAAAGCTGGAAAATATTGGTATTCCTGCTGTAACGCTCAGTGATATTAGCAAAGAGAATATGAGGGTTGTCGAGAGAGGCACTTTCTCTGTTGTTTACGGAAGCCCAGAAGCTTGGTTGAAGATCGATCGGTGGAGGAAATGTTAGCGAGTGACTTGTACAGTTAGTATGTGGTCCTTGGTCGGCAACTTTCCCGTCGAGAAATAAAATACAATGAACAGTGAAAGGTTCAATGATTTATTGATTATAAGCATTCTTTCTTTCTTTGAAGGAGCGAGATTAAAGTTTGTTGACAGGTAGGTTAATTTGTCGTTCTAGCTTGAAGTTTGGACTCGGTGGCATCGTGGTCATGTTTACTTAGCTTGTGAATAAATAAAACGCAACGGGAGGACGTGCCTTTTTGCAGAACAAGTTTTCAGATAAACCTTTTTCTGCCGTTGGAAGCACATTGCTGTAGACTTCGAATTTTTTGTTTTACCGACTCCTGAAAAAATATAACCAAATTTTGCGTACTGGTCCTTGGTCCGCGACCTGTGACCTCCTTGGTGGAATTACATTTCGCAAAAAAGGAAACGGCTTTTGTTTTCGAAGAATGCTTTGAATATCTTCCCTACACACGTTTACAAGTTCTCTTTTCTTAATACTTCGAATATATACAGAGTTAATAGTAATTATTGTTTTCGACCGCGCTGAAAACCGCTCCGCGCTCGTGTGGGAGACTGTTGTCTGAAGTCTTTCAAAGAAAAGCACGGATTATTTTATAGTCACAACTTCCGAAAGAAATATACAGCTGACTGCAGCTATATTGCATCGTTTCTGTGATTTTTTCAAAACGTTTGAGTCGTCTCAGGTAGAAGATAGCCGTGCAAATAAATAATTCTCTTGAGAATACGGAGACATCACTTATATCACAGCACGTGATTGGCTGATCGTGACACAATAACTAACCGCTTATTGGCTTATTCAAACAATCCAGAACGTAAATGTCGGCTGTGTTTAGCAGACGTCCGTGGGGGAGAAATGAGTGCGTGACAAACGAACCCCAAAGGACGTCTGCGGGGAGGCTAGCACTGGTACTGTGCTTTAAATATCTTTAACACTGACTTATCAAGAAAGCTTATCAAGAAACCGGTACTCTGAAATTATCGCTCATCCATTTATTTGATGCTGGAAATGTGGAAGTGAATAATGTATGACAAATATCAATATTTTTTATAGGTAAATTCCCTAGGCTAATTCTTTCAATGCTGTAAATACTTCTATCAAGAATTAGGATAAATCAATCTTGGAAAACGTCAAAGGAAGCTGTGGTCAGTGTTAATGTGCCGAGCTTAGGGAGAAAAAGTTATTAAAAATTCATGCAATTCTTGTCTAACATTTTCAAAACGGGTTTCAAACTTTTCGGTCTTTGCCCATTTTCAAAAGGAGACTAAGTATCTAAGAACAGGAACTGGCCAATAATATTTATGTTGATGAAAATGGCGCGCAGTGAATGCTCTGTCTATTTTAGAGGGTGTAACTAATTTCTGAATGTCTTCTGCTATTTCTCTATCAATTAAAACGAGTCTTTTTTTTATTGTTATTATTTAAAAAATAAATCGTCATTACCACTTAATCAGGTAAAACTGCTTGACTTGTAAAACTCAACTGAGCATCGTGATATCGACTTTTTTGCTCATGACAGCCAAAGCAGTTTTTGTTAAATAATTTATATATAATTGACAACCATCGGGTAGAGTTGGTTACTATTTCAATTTGCATTCACTTTCTACCTAACAACACGGTACTTCCCCGCCCGGCTGCTTCCCTTACCATACTGAACACTCTGGACAGTTTAAAGAACAACAGATTTGATCCACGTCTATGTTCAGTATTTTCGGGTTCTTCAGATTGGCACTTGGAATCCTCATAACTGGCCTTTGCTACAGAGTTGTATTAGCAGGTAACCAATCTAAAAATGTTAGTCCGTACGTGACTCATTTCGTTTAAAACGTCCATGCAAAGTTTACACTTTCTACACCCAATGATTTTCGTCGCTGACTTCTGGTTTAGACATTCATTCCAAAAGAACTTTACCCTTTTATTTTTATACCTCTCATCGGTTAAACGGTTTTATACAAAAATTTATGTAGTTCTCAATTTATTATTTTCGTATTTTTCTCTAATGCGCCTCCATGACGTTAGTTATGTTTGTTTACGGACCTGTAGAAAACAAAAAAAAAAGACACTCTGATATCAGCCTTCTTTAATAATTAGCAAACGCTACAAGTATCTCAGTACATGCACCTGTTAAGGGCGGGCGTACAATCTTAAGCTATCTTACGTTGCAGTTTAAGGTGTTTCGATACAGTTTTGTCTGTATAATTTTGGATTGGAACAAAACGTAAATTTAATTCAAACCTTATATTTTCAATAGCCGTTATAAATTATGTAGTAAAAAATTCTGAATTACTCAAACTAGTCTTAAATAGCGTCAGAATTTAATATCATATTTCGATGATAGGAAATTTTGGCGTATTTTCCAGATTTTCTTTCTTGCTAATTTGAAAACTAACCTTTTTTGTCACCACCTGTGTAAGTCACCAACTTTATTGTTCTAAATGTTGACTTTTATTGCTTTTTTATATATAGAACAGCTCGACAGAATTCTTTTTAAACCTTATCAAAAGATGTTCACGATGTATATAATAATGTCTGAAACTTTCATGAAGATTGATTCACTGCAATACCTTTAAGTTTCAAGACGATTACCTAACCTACAAACCGGTCAAAAATCCGCGTTACAACATTCACTGTTTCGACGTTATGCTAATGTTTCCAAATTAATGCCCACCATACATACCTCCATGATTAGTACATTTCAGTGAGGGGACTTTAAGAAGTTAAAATCCAAAACTTTTTTCCGGAAAAGCATGCCCCCTTGGCGCTCGTTCAGGAAATCGGTCAGTCCGACCTATTTCCGCGCCTGCATCCAATGATCTTTTTTTTATTAAACACACTTTGTGATGCTGTTTTTGTTTTGTCGACTTTAGTACCTGGCTTAAAGAATTCTGTCATTGTGGGAAATGATTCTGAATACTTGTCTAACTTGACCAACTGGATAAAACCTATTAAGAGTGACAGTGATTGGAAACTCTGCTGGAGAGCATCACGTGATGGCTGGGATAGCAGTCGATTCCATTCCCTATGTGACGAGAAAGGACCAACAGTTACTATTGTAAAGGTTGGAAAGTATATCTTTGGAGGTTACACCAGTTTATCATGGAGTAAGTATTCTAGTCTTAGTTTGCGTGTTTAAAAGTGTCTAGATTATCACATTTCAGTTGTACTATTTATTTGACGTTTCATTTTTCTTTTTCCTAAAGTTATCATTTGTTCAAACTGGCACATGCATTTTTATACGTTTTGGCCTTGGTCCAAGTTGAACGATCAAAAATAGAAGTTTTATTAGTTGAAGGCATTCGAAACCCGATTCTCGAATGTAGGATCCTTGGGTAACGAATTAGGTTTAGATCGCGTTATTGTGGAAAGCCATCAAAGATTTTCGAAAACGCTGACGGAAAATACTGCCAGTTACCATACATGACCTGGCTGCATGCATTAACAAACAACAACGCGGTAAAATTAAAAACATCACTTCCAAGGATAGGCCCGGCTGGGAACGAAAATTTACCACCAGACATGCGTTGTCGATGGCTGAGACGGTGGACGCTTAAAATGATGAATGTGTGGACCCGGAGCTTTTGATGAGTTTATATTAATACGAAAACGCTTAAGGTTTTGGGAAACGCATTAATGAACATGCTGGCCTTACAGTGACGTTTTGTTGGATTCTTTCTATTCTTTATTTAGGTTCTGGTTGCTTTGGCCATCAGTACGATTCACAAGCCTTTTTGTTCTCCCTGGTAAACAAGCCAGGATGGGCACCTGTAAAGTTCGATCAGCGGTACGGCTCACTGTCCGAATCCATATACAGATGTTACTCTGGTCCTACTTTTGGAGGAGGTCATGACTTGCGAATCTCTCCTAGATACAATTCATTTTACACAAATCTCGGCCACACGTACAGTCCGCCGAGCGGCTACAGCTATGGTAGCACCTTTACTCATTCATTCCTGGCAGGATCGTATTATTTCAATCCGGGTGAAATAGAAACGTTTTACGACGCAGCCTTTACATCACAAGGTAGGTTCGAGGATGAGCTAGCGTCACTATATATTATATATAATTTTTCCAGGAATTTTAAAAACTGATAAGTAATCTAGCCATCCTAATTATAAAAAGTTCAGGGATTGATCAAAACACTAATTTCAACAACAAATTTTCAACGTATATCTTCTTCAGAACTTTTGCTTTCATGTCATTATAAACGCCTAAAATTGGTTACCGTTCTTGCTTGGGACGCGTAAAACCAACTAAAGGCCGTTAATTAACACCCTATTAAATGTTTCTAGCCTCCGTCATGCCAGGCATTAAACCTCGATATAACCCTTTTTTAGGGTCAAGGGACTGGCCAAATTCTTCGCTGTAACGAAGTTTCGTTATACATCAAGGTTCTTTTCCATATATTTTACTATTACTAGGTTAAAGAAATTCGTTCGTTATGCCGAGTACTTCGCTACATAGAGGTTCGTGACACTTATACGGAGGTTCCCGCACTTTACCCACTTTGACTGCAATCAGGTCGATTTCTAAAACAAATATTGATAGATGACAACGGCTGACTTCACGGTTAACAGGTGACAGGTAGCTACGGTTGATCTAAAAAAGATGTCATAAATTCGTTGGAAAATTTCATGCCAGGCTCATGATATTCATTGTAACGATTTTGAAATTCAAATCTTCTAGAAGGAAACATAAGCGCGCTGTTAAATGAGGAGACAATATAAAAACCTCAAGTACTGACAACGCTATCTAAAAAACTTCCACAGCTTCAGCTTGAACAATCAGTCCAAGTTACACGGCTTCAACGACGGCGTCGCCAAGTTTATCGCCATTCCAAAAGAACTTTACCCTTTTATTTCTATACCTCTCATCGGTTAAACGGTTTTATATTAAAATTCATGTAGTTCTCAATTTATTATTTTCGTATTTTTCTCTTAAACGTTTGTTATGTTTGTTTACGGAGCTGTAGTAAACCCAAAAAAAGACACTCTGATATCAGCCTTCTTTAATAATTAGGAAACGCTACAAGTATCTCTGTACATGCACCTTTTAAAGGCGGGCGTAGAATCTTAAGCTATCTTACGCTGCAGTTTAAGGTGTTTCGATACAGTTTTTCGAAGACCATGCCAAGATTTTTCAAACGCCTTAAAAGTAATCCTCACTTGTCCGATCGCTATGACATTATCACCACGGACTGATTTTGGATTGAAGTTTCTTAAAATTTAGTTCGATAAATAAAATCGACATCACTATTACAAAAAACCAATGATTAAAACGTTGAAATCGGTAAAAGCCGAATTTTGCGCGATCTAGACTTTTCCTGCTACTGAAAATCCCACTTTAGGAACTTAAAGTGTGCTGTTTAGCAAGCAACCTCCGTGAGAAGTAAAAAAATCTGTATGTTTGTATTGGAACAAAACGTAAATTTAATTCAAACCTTATATTTTCAAAAGCCGTTATAAATTATGTAGTAAAAAAGTTCTGAACTACTCAAACTAATCTTAAATAGCGTCAGAATTTAATATCATATTTCAATGCTAGGAAATTTTGGTATATTTTCCAGATTTTCTTTTCCGAATTTGAAAACTAACCTTTTCTGTCACCACCTTAACTTGTGTAAGTGCAACTTTATTGTTCAAAATGTTGACTTTTATTGCTTTTCTATATATTGAACGGCTCGACAGAATTCTTTTTAAACCTCATCACCAAATCTTCACGATGTATATAATAATGTTTGAAACTTTCATGAAGATTGATTCACTGCAACACCTTTAAATTTCAAGACGAACCTAACCTACAAACCGGTCAAAAATCCGCGTTACAACGTTCACTGTTTTGATGTTACGCTAATGTTTTCAAATTAATGCACACCATACATACCTCCATGATTAGTACATTTCAGTGAGGGGGCTTTAGAGAGTTAAATCCAAATTTTTTTCCGGAGAAGCATGCCCCCTCGGCCGAAATCGGTCAGTCAACCCAGATCCGCGCCTGCATCCAATGATCTTTTTTTATTAACACATTTTTGTGGTATCGTTTTTGTTTTGTCCACTTTAGTAACTGGCTTAAATAATTCTGTCATTGTGGGAAATAATTCTGAATACTTATCTAACTTGACCAACTGGATAAAACCCAGAAGAAGTGAAAATGATTGGAAACTCTGCTGGAGAGCATCACTTGATGGCTGGGGTAACAATATATTCCATTCCTTATGTGACGAAAAAGGACCAACAATTACTATTGTAAAGGTTGGAAAGTATATCTTTGGAGGCTACACCAGTTTATCATGGAGTAAGTATCTCAGTTGACTTATTTAAGTAACTGTTTTCTGGCCTTACCACCAGACATGCGTTGTCGATGGCTGAGACGGTGGACACTTAAAATGGTGAATGTGTGGACCCGGAGCTTTTGATGAGTTTATTAATTAACACGAAAACGCCGAAGGTTTTGGAAAACGCATTAGTGAACATGCTGGCCTTTCTATTCTTTGTTTAGGTTCTGGTTGCGTTGGCCATCAGTACGATTCACAAGCCTTTTTGTTCTCGCTGGTTAACAAGCCAGGATGGGCACCTGTAAAGTTCAATCAGACAGGATTGTATGGGTATCTCCAATTGTATTCCATATACAGCTGTTACAATTTTGGTCCTATTTTTGGAGTTTATGACTTGTATATTTATTCCCACAATTCTTATTCAAAACTCGGCTCCACGTACAGTCCGCCGAGCGGCTACAGCTTTGAAAGCAACTTTGCTCATTCATTCCTGGCAGGATCGTATCATTTCAATCCGGATGAAGTAGAAACGTTTTACGACGTAGCCTTTACTTCACAAGGTAAAGGTTCGAGGATGAGCCAGAGTCACTATATATTGTATATAATTTTCCAGGAATATTAAAAATGATATATAATCTAGCCATTTTAAAAAGTTGCAGGGATTAATTAAAAACAAATTATAGGTTAATTAAGACGCCCGCAACAACAAATTTTCAACGTATATCTTCTTGTGAACTCTTGCTTTCATGTTAAAAACGCCTAAAAATGGGGTTACCGTTCTTGCTTGGGACGCGCTGTAAAAGCAAGGTCGTCTGAATACACCTTACTAAGTGTTTCTGGCATCTGCCATGCCAGGGATTGAAACCTCGATATAACGAAGGGCCGAGGGACTGGCAAAATTTGTTCACTGTAACGAAGTTTCGTTATATATTAAGGTTCTTTTTGATATATTTTACTATTACTGGGGTAAAGAAATTCGTTCGTTATGCCGAGGACTTCGCTATATAGAGGTTCGCCGGTTATATCGAGGTTCCATGCACTGTATACCCACATTTGCTAATTGCAATCAGGCAGTTGTCTAAAACAAATATCGATAGATGACAACGGCTGACTTCACAGCTAACAGGTGACAGGTAGCTACGGATGATGTCATAAATTTGTTGGCAATTTTGCCGCCATGCTGATGATGTTCATTGTAACGATTTCGAATATCAAATCTTTTAGAAGAAAACATCAGAGCGCCGTTAGTTGAGGAGACAATATAAACCTCAACTACTGACCACGCTATCTAAAAAAATTCCACAGCTGCAACAAGAAAAATCAGTCCAAGTTACAGGGCTTCAGCTAGTGCGTCACCAAGTTTATCACCATTGGTTGTTTTCACAGATATTAAACTTTAGGGTTTCATAGTGGAAGTCTACTCTGTGTCAATTCATGTTCGAGGATAAGCTAGCGCTACTATATGTTATATCAGTATAGTTTCCAGGAATTTTAAAAAATAACAAGTAATCTAGCCATTTTAAAAGTTGCAAATTTTCAACGTTTATCTTAATTTTCTTCTGAACTTTTCCTTTGGTGTCGAAAACGCCTTAAAATAGAGTTATCGTTGTTTCTTGGGACGCGTTAAACCAAGGGCGTTATAACATACACCTTAGTAAGTGTTTCTGGCATCCGCCATTAGGCATCAAACCTCGATATAACGGAGGCGGGGCCAAGGGACTGGCCAAATTTGCTCGCTGTAACGAGGTTTCGCTATATCAAATAAAGAAATTCGTTCGTTATACCGACACGAGGACTTCGCTATATAGAGGTTCGTTATAGTGAGGTTCCACTGTACTGACTTTTGCTCCGATCACAATTGCAATGAGTGAGATGACTAAAAAAATATCAATAGATGAAAACGGCTGATTTCACGGCTAACAGGTTACAGGTAGCTACGGTTGATCTAAAAGACATGTCATAAATTCGTTGGCAAATTTCCCGTCAGGCTGATGATGTTCATTGTAACGATTTTGAATATCAAATCTTTTAGAAGAAAATATAAGAGCGCCGTTAGTTGAGGAGACAAATATAAACCTCAACTCCCTACCACGCTATCTAAAAAATATTCCACAGCTGCAACAAGAAAAATTCCAAGATACACGGCTTCAGCTAGTGCGTCACCAAGTTTATCGCCATCACTGAGTGTCAGTGCATCGGTTTCACCAAGCACTTTACCGTCAGTCAGTGCAAGCGTGCCACTCCTTTCATCAGGTGAGTTTGAGGAGTTAGACACCTGGCCTTTTGTGGAAGTTCGTTCACCTTGAGCTACTAGATATTATTTTTATTAGCGTTGTTGCAAATGAAGTAGAATAGTTCAGTGAAACGCTATTTTTAGTTGATAATGAGCGATCTGAGGTAACCAGTTGTTCAATTATGTTAAATATAACAGCACAAGATTGAGCAGGGGGAGGGAGGGGGGGGGGCTGGAGGAGTGGGGAGGCTGGATTCAACCCAAGATTATTCTCAGATATTTTGGAACGATTTGGGACAAAGTGTCTTATTCTCAGTAGCTGTTCATTTTAATGTTAGGCGTATTTTATGATAATGTAAAGTTCATATATTAAACTACAGGAGAGATATTAAACAAGATAACCGTCTCGTTTCTTAACTTCAGACTTTGCAAAATGGATTGCTGTTTTTGTAGAATTAAACTTTAGGGGTTCACAATGAAAGTCTACTTTGTGCCAATTCAAGCGCCATAAAATCGCGTTAATTACTGAAAATTTACTTAGTTGGTTATGTTTGAAGATAATCCTGTTAGTCAACAATGCTGACTATGGTGGGCGAATTGGTGGGCAGAGAAGTAACACCAATACTTTGTACATCTTGTTTGTGTCTCGCACTTTGTGTTCTACATTTTGCGCCTGCTAAAAGTACCTGTTGTTAAGGGTAGGCTATTTATTTATTATTCTTCTATATATAAATCTCCGAATTCATGACAGCTTTTGTGTTTGTCTGTTATTTTTCTGATCCCTGCATAGTAACAATTCACACAAATCCGTTTATTAATAAGATGGTAGCTCCAAGAAAAGTGGCATGCTTTAGAGGTGCTCTTAATCTCGAGGAGGTACTAGGCGATTTTGCAGGAAACACTCATAATGCAGTGGAAAAGTGCGCTGCGTTGGCTCGCGACAAACATTACATAATGTTCGCGTTGGGGGAGAATAGTGTGTGCCTATCCGGAGCAGACGTTCATAACAGATACTATAGCAGTGGTACAAATAATGCGAAATGTAAAGACGGCATTGGCAAGGGAGATAGTATGTTCGTTTATTCCTTAGGTTAGTAGTGTTGCTTTAACTACATCGTTCGATCGTCTAAAAATACTAGAGCTGCTGCAAAAAGACGATCACAAGTCGTTGAAATAGATTGAAAACGTGACTTAATTCAGTGGTAATAAACTTTGATTGGTTTAATATGATCTTAATACCAACAAGAGAAATGACTTGTTTAATTGTCATGCTTTTCCTTTGTTTTATGGTCCAACTGTTTTTTATGGGGAGGTTTTGCCCCGAAGTCTAACCCCAGTTACCCTTTTTAATATCATTTTTGTCTGACGGAAAACAAGATACCCCTTATTGACAAATGGTGCCTCTTTCACATACCTAGTCATTTTGCGTCCCTTTTAACTGCCATAAATGCCAGTCTTTAATATAGGAATAAATCACATAATTCATTAGAGCGTTTTCTTTACTTTTAATCATTTTTTTTCTCGTCTTAATTTTTTTCTTTTTTAATTTCTTATGCAGACCGCTTGCCTGATCTACAGCCAATTGGATGTTACCGAGACAATGACGACAAAAATCAGGGCGCCTTACCGGTTATTTACGCAAACTTCAGTGGTCAGATTAACTGGACACAAGTGGAGACAGTGCAACAGTGCGCACAAGTGGCCTTCAACAAAGGTTTCGAATACTTCGCCGTTCATGATTATGGAGAATGCTACACTGGAGACGATGCTTCGGAAAGAAATACCGAATATGATGAGAGTGCTGATTGTGTGGAGACTGACAAAAAGTCAGGATATAAAGTGGGCAAAAAGAACACTTATTTTTTTTATCGGATACACTAGTCTATAAACATTTAAAACCCAAAACAAATACAAAACTTAAGGTTGAGCGGTGGTCCTGTTCTCTGCTTTGAATACGACTGAGTTTGTTGGGTGACAACAAACTTTTCTTCTTTTAAACGACCAGTTGTTTGCTTGACTTAGAGAAAGAGAACTTGGAGTGCCATATTTACTACTACTAAGTAATAATTTAAGTCAAATAGCGTGATCTCTGCACAATTTTCGGTGCTAAGTAGAAATTTCTCATAGCTACAAAATGTCGGATGCAACAAGGCCGCCCTTGTTTTCTCCCTCACTACCGACAGCCTACTGGTATGCTAGGTAGATCATGAATAATGTGTGGGCCGATATAGCGGAGGATATATTTTCCACTATGTATCACCTCAGGGTCAATAAAATCGATCAATATCGGCCAAAATGACTAGCGATACAGTCAGGCTGAATTTTCCTAAGATAAACAGTGTGTTATTTCAACACGTTAATTATAGAAGAGCCTGATGAGCAACCTGTAACAACGAATAAAATAAGGAGGAAATCGGCATGTCACCGGATGCAAGAAAAGCTTTGTAATAATCACCTTGTTTTTCTCTTAAGTAGACCTGACTAAAAGATGTAATAATGATGTAGCCCTAACGTTAACCACTAACTCAAGGTATGTACTTTATTTAGAGAAAGGTTGTCGGAAAATTGAAATGTGCACGCGGTAATCCCGAAATTGGTGATATAGGATATAATCAATACACTGTTCCTGACACTGTAGCTGTCGAACCTACTTTTATTGTTTTCCTTTAACACTCGCAAATATATGTCAATGGCCCCTCGTGCCATTCTTTCAAATTTCTTTTAAGAACAGTGAACTCGAAACAAGCCGTCGTTATATTAAAAAAATACCTAATTTTGTAATTTACCAGCAATATGCGCACTGGGCTGGTCTGTGTGGCTGGTCCTACCGATATAATGAAATCCTAATATATGTAAGTAATTAATCATCATTGGCATGCAAATAACGCTAAATAGGTAGGCTCCATTGTAACTTGTAACAAGATTTGGTTGCTTTAAAAGACACTTTCTCTTTATAGTTTCTAAAAATCGTAGCATTGGCTGATGTCGCCTAAGATTAGGGTGTGTAGCGAAACTTATAAGTTTGTATGTCACTAGACTACGAGTAGTCCCCCATTTTTCCTCAGGGATCGTAGAGCGAGCGAAACGCGAGTGCGCGTGAAAATCACCCCAAGCGAGAAAAGGCGACACGCCGCGTGTCTCCTTTTCTCGCGCGCTCGCGTTTCGCTCGCTCTATTATCCCTGAGGGAAAATGGGGGACTACTCGTAGTCTACTATGTCATAGACTGTTTTTATAATGATTTATACTTGTCAACAGTTCGCAGGTGGCATAAAAACAATGGCCTCTTGCGCAGAGGGACGAAATACGAGCTCCCCTAAAAACACCTGCGTGGGAGGCTGTAAACACAATGACCATGATGGTTGATATTGTAAACAGCGAAATTAGCCGTCATTTAGCAGAACTGGGAAATTAAACCTGACAACAAAAATTCTGATCCATGGCTATTTTAAGGTGTGTTTTGCTCGCTCTTGGAGTCTTCGTAAAAGTTGTCGTTTACAGAAGTGTCAAGGGGGGTACGTGATCTTGCAATTGTCATTTTCACACAATCATTTATAATTTCTTTTCTTAGTTTGTGTCAGAAAAGAGGTAGGGTGGCCGAGCAGTTAAAGCGCTAAAATTGTAATCCAGAGGCTCCGAATTCAAGCCTCGCCCTTAACCCTAGGTGATTCGGTTTTGGGTTGTCCCAAGGTTCAAATATCCCTGGCTACGCTCGTAAAATAGCTAACTGCTCCGTTTCTTTACCGTTTCTTTAGTTGGGTTCTTAACCATGTTATGTTCCATCTAGATTATCTGATTCGTTATCTCTGAAAATACTCATAAGGAGAGAGAGTAATAAATTATCGTTTTGTAACTTAATTTTCACCCTCTAGTGCTGTTCTCATCATTGAGTTTCCTGTGAAAATATTTCCAGAAAAAAAAAAAAGAAAAGGAGTGGATTTCCTTGTGACCTTCCTTCACTTTTGTTAAAAAGAGAAAACAAGTCTACTTGAGCGATACGTTCGCGATATGCTTAGCCGCGTGGAATTAAAGCATATTAATTACATTCGTATTGATATCTGTGTTTTCAAGTTGTCTGAAAATGTAAAAAATATATATATTTTCGGTCTTCGTTTCTTATATATAGAGGATATTACATGGCCGCACGGAGATACGAAATTTCTCTTCGAGTGTTGAAAAATATTTCACGAGTGAGCGCAGCGAACGAGTGAAATATTTGGTATCTCCAAGCGGCCATGTAATGTTCTATTTATAATATAAACACCAATGAAATACCAAACCATGCATTTCACTGAAACAGTTTTTTCCTGCGAAAGGCGCGATTTATTATGTAGCCATAGCAAGGGTGATATTTTCACATGTGAAATAACATATTATTTTCACGTGTGAAGATATCATGTTTTCGCGCGAAAGCTCACCTGGTATTTTATTGGTGTTTATATAATAATATTAATTACTGTATTTCAGGAGAAGGCAAAAATTGTGCCAGTATAGTAGTAAATAACAGACTGAGACCTTCAGATTCGAGGACGAGGACGAGATTTGACGCGTATTTTTAGCGTATCCTCGACAAAAAGATACCCCGGAAATCTTCATTGAACTTTTCAGTTTCACCAGGAAAGTTGTCCCCGTTACTTTTATTGAATAATAAACACTCATCCATTCCCAAACGATAAACTTCCCTTTTCAAGCTAAGCTGTAGGCCCTTTACCCTGCGAGCATGCGCAGAGTCTTCTTTGAGATGGAAAGAGACTCTGCTCGCGTGGGATAAGTCGTTCTTCGTCCTTTAGAACCCTGCAAAGTCAGGATTAGTGCAAATCCATTTTAATTGGGTGTCCTGGAGTCAGTCATTGGTGGTAGCTATAACATATGGTTGACAAAAATCCCTGCTTTAAAGTTTTATAGCCTCTGGTCAAACGATCGAGAGCTACTGGGGCGAGGCAGTGTCCCTAAAGCTAAAAGAAAAGATCGTTTCCCAGTTCTAATAACTCTCATTTTCAAAACGAGGCTGTCAACGGCTTCGCACTTACCCTCGCTTTGAAACAGAGGTTATTAGTGCAAGCTGGAAATAGCCTATCATGAGAGCACTCAATCAATAAATTGAAACTCGTACTTGGCTCCGAGGCTCAGTGGGAAATAAAACAAACTAAATAAAAACCCTTGGGCGGTTTATAATACATTTCTTGTTGTTCTTCTTTTGTGTTACTCCACAAGCCTTGGAGCCAACTATGAATTTTTTACTTATCGAAAATGGTCTATTTTAGTACAAGTTTAAACTTGTTTAAATTTTAAATTTTAACTTGTTTAAATTGTTTTACTCAGCTTGTCCACAACTAGCCAATATTACACGGCAGCACATTTCTATAACAACCTATCATAATTAGTTTCTGATGCAGCATTATAATAAATATCAAGCTACAGCTGTAAGTTAAAGAATTACTGACCGAACGTATTACCTGCCGATAAACCCTTACGTAGGAGTCTTGTCGAGAATACTGACAAACTCCATTAATGTCCATCTTCTTTTGCTCTTGGATTCTTCGTTAAAAGCGATATTTTTAGACGGTATACGGATGGCATCTATCTAGAATTAAATTCCTTCCTCTTTGAATATAACATTCTTAAAACTTCTTCCCATTGTTTTAAGCGACAATTTTCAATAATTAAAACGGACTTGTAAGTCATAATATTGGAAGTGGGTGTCATTTATGTTTTATAAATGACCTGCTGTTCCACACTTTGATGACTTCAAAAATTCGTTGCTGGTTCTAAAACAATGACAAGATGCAGGGATAAAGCCCTCGCTCCTCGACCATCTTAAAAGCGAGGACCGAGCGCCTAAGATCTCGCAGATCAGCCGATTTATTATGCTTTACACGTCTTCCAGACTAGTTTATCAAGCAATCTTCGAGAAGTAATTCATGAGCAATTGTTTTGACCAGGGTACTAAATTTCAGGAATCATCCATCCATTTACTTGATGTTGGAGATGAATAAATGAATAAAAATTTAATAGGCAAATCTCCTTACCTCTGTCAATACAGTTAATACTTAAGAATCTGGTTGAATTATTCGTGAAAAACGGCAAAGAAAGCTCTGCTCATTGCTCATTCTTGCTACTCAATGAACAGAGTTTAGGAAAAACAAACAGCATCTAGTTTTAGCAATGATTACACATTTACATGGGCTTCTAAATACTAACGTTAATATCATTTTCTCTTCTATGTTTTTTGCGTACTTTAAAATTCGCATTTTCTATCCAGTACTCGTTTCGGTCTTGAAACCTATCACTTCGATTTCAATAACATCAAATGAGTTATTAAAATTTCATACAATTCTTGACTAACATTTTGACCGGTTTCAAAATATCATTTTTCTGTTGCCCATTTTCAAGAAAACTTACTAGTATCTTTTTAGCACGGGAACTGGAGATTATGTTGGTATAAACATGGCGTTTCAGGCTTATACATCTATCTGCTTTTAAAAAATATATTGTGACACCACGGTGTAATATTTATAATGATATTGCTTCTTCCCTCCTTTTTGCTGAATAATTTATGGATAATTGACAACCATCGGGTAGAGTCGGTTGATCTATTTCAATTTGCATTCATTTTCGATCTAACGGGCTGCTTCCCTTACCATACTCAGGAATACTCTGGTCTTTTAAGGAAAAACAGAATTGACCTATGTCTTATCATATTCTGTTCGAGTTCTTCAGACTGTTTCTTGGAGTACTCATAACTGGCCTTTGCTGCAGAATTGTATTAGCAGGTAACCAATCTAAAAATTTTTTTCCGAAATTGACTCAAAGTTTGCACCTTCTACACCCACAAAAAATTGATTTTCGTAACTGAACTCTGGTTTAGATATTCATTCCAAAAGAACTTTTGTTTGTTCAATTCTCATCTGTTAGGCCTGTTTCAAACGTCGTTCTACTGCCGTGCAAAGCTGGCTCGACTGTAGCTCGATTGCAGCACGACACTAGCACAGCTTGGTTTCAGACGTCGAATTTAATTCAGTCGAATCGATCGGCTGTTGCCGAAAACAAAACGCAAAAATAAAGAAACGGTTTAGCAAATTTTTAAATGTATTCTAAAATGAATTTATAATTTATGAATTGAGTTCGGCACGGCAGTAGCACGACGTTTGAAACGGGCCTTAAAACGTTTTATATAAAAATTTTATGTAATGTTCTGCACTTAATATATTTTTTTTCTTATGTTTGTCTTCATTATGAAGGAATATTGTCATGAATAGCTTAGCCAGAGGTTGTTTTTTCAAAACTGTCTTCGCTACAGAGCTCACCGCTGAAATGAAGAGTTTGTTTGCAGGACTGTAGAAAACCCATAAAAACACTCTCAGCCTGATAACAGAGCGCCTTTATTAATAATTAGCTATTTAATTAATAATGCTGCAAGTCTCTCTGTATAAAGCACTTCTTCAAAGGTGGGCGCATAATCTTAAGCTGTTTAAGATGTTTCGATACAGTTTTTCGGAGACCATACTGCGATTTTCCAATCGCCTTAAAAGTGATTTTATTCTTGTCTGATCGCTATGAAATTTTCAACACTGACTGACTTTGGTTGGACATGATTAAAGTTTTTCAATTTTTTTTTAAAATAAAATCGATATCACTATGACAACAGCAAAGAAAAAAAACGTTGAAATATTTATGCGATATTGACCGGCTACTGAAAATCCCACATCAGGAACTTCAAGAGTGTTGCTTAGCAAAATAACCTCTGAGATAAGTAAAAAAAGATCTGTGTGTTTGAATGTTCAAATCTTATATTTTCAATAGCGGTTATGAATTAATCTTCAATAGCATCAGAATGCTGCTTAATATCATATTTCGATACAAGGAAATTTTGGTGTATTTTCTTTCTTGCGATCTTGAAAACTAACCTTTTTGTCACCCGACCTGTCTAAGTGCAACTTTATTCTAAATTTTGACTTTTTGCTTTTCTATATATCTCTGGGACGGCTCAACAATCAACAGAATTTAGATTTCAAGACGAACCTAACCTACAAATCGGCCAAAAATCCACGTTACAACATTCACGGTTTTGACGCTGTGCTAATGTTTCCAAATTAATGCCCACCATACAAAGCTCCGTGATTAGTATATTTCAGTGAGGGGACTTTAGGGAGTAAAAAATCCAAACAATTATCCGAAAGATCATGCCCCCTCGGCGTTGACGTTTAGGAAATCGGTCAGTCAACCTACATCCGCGCCTGCATCCAATGATCTTTTTTTTTATAAAGTTAACACATTTTTGTGATATTGTTTTTGTTTAATGTCAACTTTAGTAACTGGCAGTGGGGAGGCTGGTTATTCTGAGATATTTTGAAAGGATTTTGAGACAAAACCTCTTATTCTCAGTAGCTGTTCATTTTAATGTTTAATAGGCATATTTTATGATAATCTTAAGTTCATATATTTGACCTGCAGGAGAACTATTTAACAAGAGAACTGTCTCATTTCTTAACTTCAAAATTTGCAAAACTGGGATTGCTGTTTTTGGAGAATTAAACTTTAGGGGTTCACAATGAAAGTCTACTCTGTGTCAATTCATTTAGCGCCATAAAATCGCGTTAATGACTTAAAATTTATTTGGTCAGTTAATTTGTGGATAATCCTGTTAGTCAACAATGCTGACTATTGTGGGCGAATTACTTTGTACACCTTGTTTGTGTCTCTGTTGTTTAGGCTACGTAATTTTCTATACACTTTTTTATGATATAAATCTCGGATTTTATGACAGCTTTTGTGTTTGTCATTTTTCAGATCCCTGTATTGTAACAATTTACTCAAATCCTTTTATTGAGAGAGTGGTAGTTCCACATCCAGTGGCATGCTTTACAGGCGCTGACAATCTCGAGGAGGAACTCGGTGATTTTGAAGAAGAGATAAACTCAGAAAGTGACGATTATGATGTAGTGGAAAAGTGCGCTGAGTTGGCTCATAGCAAACATTACAAGATGTTCGCTTTGGGGAACAATAGTGTGTGCCTATCTGGAGCAGACACTCAAAACAGATACTACATCAATGGTACAAAAGACGCGGAGTGTGAAGACGGTATCGGCAAGGGAGATAGTATGTTCGTGTATTCCTTAGGTCAGTGCTGAGGGTTACTTTTACGTCATTCTTCAATCGTTCAATCGACATTCTGCTAAATATAGAGGGCGGTTCTTGGGAGAGCTAACAACTTGAAGTATTAAAGAGACAGCTCAGCACCGAAAGCCTCGAAAATTAAAACTAAGCGAGAAGATAATTGCATCCCAGTATCCGCAGGCCAGAGAAGGTGCAAGTAGAAGTGGAATTAGGGGTAAAAATCGCTGCAAAACTTAGGGCTTTTTTAAATTTTAAATTTATTTATGAAGACATGAGGGCTAAAGTCTGAACCGAATGACGTCAGCATGTCTGGCTTATTAGTTGCAGTTGAAAAATCGGATGATAGCCGGGGGGAGGTTTCACACAGACTCGAAGGGCGTCCAATTAGTTACTGTCTGTTATATTACTGTCTCAGGAGTAGATACAATATGACAAACCTACAGAGTTAGTGGAAGTCCTTGCGACAGCCAGACTCCAAGTGTATGACATAATAACAAACAACACAACACAACAAAAAAAGGGAAAAAACTAGAGTATGTTAAGACGTGCTATCTAGGCTCTGTACTGTAAGAAGCTTAAGATACATTACCAATATATATCCAATCACTGATTCCGCCACTTGAAGGTACAATCAATGTGTTTCTACTCTTTCTGAATTAATCACCTTCTTAATTCCTTGCTAGATCACTTGCCTGATCTCACGCCAATTGGATGCTATCATGAAGAAAAGAACGATCGCTCCTTACCAGATCACTATGCTAGCTTCCGAAAACCCCCTGAGATAGACTGGACACAATTAGATGAGACAATACACCAGTGCGGACAAGTGGCCTACAATAAAGGTTACCACTACTTTGCTGTCCAGGATTACGGAGAGTGTTACTCTGGAAATAATGCCTCGGCAACTTATGACAAACATGGCAAGAGCGAAGATGGTTGTTATTGGATTGACAAACTTGGAGTGGGAAAGGAGAACGCTAGTTTTGTTTATAGGCTAAACTAGGCAGTTAAGGTTCAGTTTGAGTCGTGTAGCTACTATTAGTATGGAAGTAGTTACGATGTCAATTAGGGTCATGATCTATGCAAACTTAAAGCAAAGGGAACACATACACCAACCCACGGCCTGACCAGTGCTTTACACTCGCCTCGGCAGTAGAAGGTATTTGAAACACGGGCTTTCCACGTTCATTGACCCGACAGCTATGCTATGCTGATGAGCCCCAATAAGGGCGAAACAGCTGTCCATGGCTTCCACTGCCCGGGTGATAAGTCTATGCGTATGCGTGAGGTACTGGCTAGGTCGTCGGTTGGTATATGTATGCACCTTTGCTTTAAGTTTGTCTATAAATATAATTCCTTTATTTACCCTAAGCAGTATTTATAGCACTAATGCTAGTGGGGCCGAGCAAATGCTAGCCTCCCCGCAGACGTCCGTTGGGGAAATGAATGCGTGACAAACGAACCCCAACGGACGTCTGCGGGGAGGCTAAGCAAATGCCTGACACAAATAATTCAAATCAAACTTAACAGGGTTAAGAATCCCAACTGGCCGGAGGCAAACCAGCTGGCTATTCACAAACATGGCCGAGGATTTGAACTCGGGACAACAGAGAACAAATCCAGCTAGCGGTCGGAGCGGGACTTGTACTCGGCGCCTCCGAATTGCAAGTCCGGTGCTCTAACCATTCCGTTATTAAATTTACTTGCTCAAAGATCAGGGTAACTCCCAATCCGCCTTCCCCGCGCATGCCGTGGGAGAACTGCCCTGCAGTTCCCAGCCAACAGCTCCCACATGTGTTGTGTGGAGCTGGCGCTTCACCAGTGCTTTGCACTCGTCTAGGCAGTAAAGGGTCTATGAAACAAAAGTTTTCCCCGTTCTTAAACCCGATCGCTATGCTATGCTAATGAGCCCCAATAAGAGTGAAACAGCTTTTCATGACTGCCATTGCTCGGGTGATAAGGCTATGCGCATGCGGTGGTACTAGCCAGGCAAGGTGTCGGTGCATGTGTGCCCCTTGCCTTAAGTTTGTCTTATGATCAGTGCACAATTTTCCGTTCTTAGTGAAAAGTTCTTATAGCTGGGTTTTGAGAAATTAAATGTATGGGTGGGATAACGTCGCCAAGATCTCCATCATAACCAGCCCTCCACTGGCATGTCATTTTGGATAAATGTTTTAATTTTTAACATTGAGTGGGTCGATATAACGGCGGATACGTTGTCCTCGTGTGGCTTATGTGCCGCCAGTGTAACAGCAAATAAAATAAAGAGGAAATCGCCATGCCACCGAATGCAAGAAAAGCTTAGTAATCACTTCGTTTTTCTCTTAAGTAGACCTGACTTAGTAAAAGATGCAGTAATGATGTAGTCCTACAGTTAACCACTAACTCAAGGTATATACAGCCATTTCGAGAAATGTTGTCGGCAAACTAAAATGTGCAAGCAATAATCCCGAAAGGTAATATTGGATATGATCAATACACTATTCTGACACTGTAGCTGTCAAACCTACTTTAGTTGCTTTCCTTTAGCACTCGCAAATATACGTCAATGGCCCCTTGTGCCATCCTTTCAAATTTCTCTGAAAGGCGGCGATCTAGACGCTCGCTCCAGTGAAATGTCTTTAATGGATGGTGCTTTCATTCAACACAGTTGGCAATGAATACGTTAAAAACATCTTAATAAACCTAGATCCCGGGAAGTCGGTCGATATGGACAAGCTCTCTTCACGCCTACTACGCCTATTTGCGCCGAGCATTACAGTTGGAGAAACTCGTCTCATCAATTATTTCATCTCGGTTCAGTCAATACCCACTGAGTGGAAGCGCAGTAATATCATCCATGTGCACAAAAAGGGCAGCAAATCTGAAAAATCCATCCATACATACATACATAAACTTTATTAATGTGTCTTGGAATGTCTAGCCGATGGGGTTAAGAACCCCTCTACTAATTGGGGACACCTAACAATATAATATAGTTACCTAACAATATAATATAGTTAAAAACCTACTAACTATCAACTAATGAAATAATTGATTTAAAAAGATTAAGAATTACAAAGGATGCAATTGGAGCAATTGTCGTCGTCTATCATTACACCTAGATCAAATTTACGAATACAATTTTTGAAACTAAATAATGATGGGAGAGTTCTGATTTCGCTTGGTAGCTTATTCCACAACTTTGGTCCCAGGTAGGTGAGCGAGTGTTTACCATATTTATTGGTTCTAAATCTGGGAATGGCGAACTCTGCCGTCCTCAAGTTGTAGGGTGAGCAATACGCGTGAAATAGCTCGGATATTTTGATGGGGCATAGTTTGTGTTTCACCTTATACATAAGGATAGCAATATCTTGCAGTCTTCTGTTCTGAAGAGTCGTTAGATCACTTTTGTCCAGCAATGCTTGGTAGCTTGATTGCTTATCTAGGAAAACTGCGCGCAGTGCTCTTTCTTGTCGTGCTCAATTATTGCCCGTTATCCATCTGACTTCGTTTTCAAGAGTTTTTGAGAACACTATTTTTGATCAGATGTATGCTGCAATAGCTCTTTTGCTTTCTCAAAAGCTCTCTGGTTTTCTAAAGGGTCATTCCTACTCTACTGCTATCAGTTTAAAGATGACACAGGGCTGGCGTGCTGTTGTTGCAGTGGACCTCAGCAAAGCATTTGATAATGTCAACCACAACTTCTTGTTGGCTAAACTAAAAGCCTACGGTTTTTGCTCTACCGCTACCAATCTAATTTGTAGGAACGTCGCCAAAGTGTAAAGATTGAGGGTATTTGTTCTGAATAGAAATGTGTCAAAGCAGGTGTTGCCCAGGGATCTCTGCTTGGTCCATTATTGTTTAACATACACATGAACGATGTGAACTACAGTGTCTCGAACATGGCACTAAGACTATATGCCGATGACACCACCGGGTATAATTCTGACACTTGGTCTTTAGCTCTACAGTTCATGGTCAATAAGAACTTGCCCTCGTTACCTACATGGTTCAAACAAAATTTACTCTCAATTAATAACACTTGAATCTCGTAGGCATGAGTACTTTGAAACACCTCGCTATTACTAAGCTCCGGAATTGATTTGTAAATGTCTTAACTCAATAGATCCAAATAACTTGGGCGATGTTTTGAATTTAAGGGATGTATGTTATAATCAAAGGATTAGGGAAGTAATTAAATTGGTACAGCCTTATTTTAACACTGAGTGGATGCATAAATTCTTTTCATTTACAGCTAGCTTAGCAAGCTGTGAAACAAGCTACCGTTATACATTAGAAACTCCGATAATTACTTTTAATTAATTTTGGATGCAGTATTATGAACCAACAGCTGTTGTAGAATTACTGAACTTATTTCACGCTGATAACCAGGCGACGCACTAGGAGTCTAGTTGAGAATACAAACTCGATCGATATGCCAGCTTACCGAGCCATGTATTATTCCTTTATGCTAAATTTATGCAGACCCTTCCCATTGTTCAAAGCGGGTGACAATTTTCAAAAAACGAAGGAGCACGTCATTATTTGAACAGGGGTTCGTTTATATTTTATAAATTATCTGCTGTTCCACACTTAAGTGTATGACCACAAAAATACGTTGCTGGTTCTAAAGCAAGGAAAGGTGCTTCGCTCCTTCACCATGACCGAGCGCGTAATTCTTCACAGATCAGGCACTGGTACTGTGCTTTAAATATCTTTAACACTGACTTATCAAGAAAGCTTATCAAGAAACCGGTACTCTGAAATTATCGCTCATCCATTTATTTGATGCTGGAAATGTGGAAGTGAATAATGTATAAAAAATATCAATATTTTTTATAGTTAAATTCCCTAGGCTAATTCTTTCAATGCTGTAAATACTTCTATCAAGAATCAGGATAAATCAGTCTTGGAAAACGTCAAAGGAAGCTGTGGTCAGTGTTAATGTGCCGAGCTTAGGAAGAAAAAGTTATTAAAAATTCATGCAATTCTTGTCTAACATTTTCAAAACGGGTTTCAAACTTTTCGGTCTTTGCCCATTTTCAAAAGGAGACTAAGTATCTAAGAACAGGAACTAGCCAACAATATTTATGTTGATGAAAATGACGCGCAGTGAATGCTCTGTCTGTTTTACAGAGTGTAACTAATTTCTGAATGTCTTCTGCTATTTCCTCTATCAATTAAAACGAGTCTTTTTTTTATTGTTATTATTTAAAAAATAAATCGTCATTACCACTTAATCAGGTAAAACTGCTCGACTTGTAAAACTCAACTGAGTATCGTGATATCGACTTTTTTGCTCATGACAGCCAAAGCAGTTTTTGTTAAATAATTTATATATAATTGACAACCATCGGGTAGAGTTGGTCACTATTTCAATTTGCATTCACTTTCTACCTATCAACACGGTACTCCCCCGCCCGGCTGCTTCCCTTACCATACTGAACGCTCTGGACAGTTTAAGGAACAACAGATTTGATTCACGTCTATGTTCAGTATGTTCGGGTTCTTCAGATTGGCACTTGGAATCCTCATAACTGGCCTTTGCTACAGAGTTGTATTAGCAGGTAACCAATCTAAAAATGTTAGTCCGTACGTGACTCACTTCGTTTAAAACGTCCATGCAAAGTTTACACTTTCTACACCCAATGATTTTCAACGCTGACTTCTGGTTTAGATATTCATTCCAAAAGAACTTTACCCTTTTATTTTTATACCTCTCATCGGTTAAACGGTTTTACACAAAAATTTACGTAGTTCTCTATTTATTATTTTCGTATTTTTCTCTAATGCGCCTCCATGACGTTTGTTATGTTTGTTTACGGACCTGTAGAAAACAAAAAAAAAGACACTCTGATATCAGCCTTCTTTAATAATTAGCAAACGCTACAAGTATCTCAGTACATGCACCTGTTAAGGGCGGGCGTACAATCTTAAGCTATCTTACGTTGCAGTTTAAGGTGTTTCGATACAGTTTTGTCTGTATAATTTTGGATTGGAACAAAACGTAAATTTAATTCAAACCTTATATTTTCAATAGCCGTTATAAATTATGTAGTAAAAAATTCTGAATTACTCAAACTAGTCTTAAATAGCGTCAGAATTTAATATCATATTTCGATGATAGGAAATTTTGGCGTATTTTCCAGATTTTCTTTCTTGCTAATTTGAAAACTAACCTTTTTTGTCACCACCTGTGTAAGTCACCAACTTTATTGTTCTAAATGTTGACTTTTATTGCTTTTTTATATATAGAACAGCTCGACAGAATTCTTTTTAAACCTTATCAAAAGATGTTCACGATGTATATAATAATGTCTGAAACTTTCATGAAGATTGATTCACTGCAATACCTTTAAGTTTCAAGACGATTACCTAACCTACAAACCGGTCAAAAATCCGCGTTACAACATTCACTGTTTTGACGTTATGCTAATGTTTCCAAATTAATGCCCACCATACATACCTCCATGATTAGTACATTTCAGTGAGGGGACTTTAAGAAGTTAAAATCCAAAACTTTTTTCCGGAAAAGCATGCCCCCTTGGCGCTCGTTCAGGAAATCGGTCAGTCCGACCTATTTCCGCGCCTGCATCCAATGATCTTTTTTTTATTAAACACACTTTGTGATGCTGTTTTTGTTTTGTCGACTTTAGTACCTGGCTTAAAGAATTCTGTCATTGTGGGAAATAATTCTGAATACTTGTCTAACTTGACCAACTGGATAAAACCTATTAAGAGTGACAGTGATTGGAAACTCTGCTGGAGAGCATCACGTGATGGCTGGAGTAGCAGTCGATTCCATTCCCTATGTGACGAGAAAGGACCAACAGTTACTATTGTAAAGGTCGGAAAGTATATCTTTGGAGGTTGCACCAGTTTATCATGGAGTAAGTATTCTAGTCTTAGTTTGCGTGTTTAAAAGTGTCTGGATTGTCGCATTTCAGTTGTAATATTTATTTGACGTTTCATTTTTCTTTTTGCTAAAGTTATCATTTGTTCAAACTGGCACATGCATTTTTATTCGTTTTGGCCTTAGTCCAAGTTGAACGATCAAAAATAGAAGTTTTATTAGTTGAAGGCATTCGAAACCCGATTCTCGAATGTAGGATCCTTGGATAACGAATTAGGTTTAGATCGCGTTATTGTGGAAAGCCATCAAAGATTTTCGAAACCGCTGAAGGTTATCATACATGACCTGGCTGCATGTATTACCAAACAACAAGGCGGTAAAATTAAAAACAACACTTCCAAGGATAGGCCAGCTGTGAAAGAAAATTTACCACCAGACATGCGTTGTCGATGGCTGAGACGGTGGACGCTTAAAATGGTGAATGTGTGTACCCAGAGCTTTTGATGAGTTTATATTAACACGAAAACGCCGAAGGTTTTGGGAAACGCATTAGTGAACATGCTGGTCGTACAGAGACGTTTTGTTGGATTCTTTCTATTCTTTATTTAGGTTCTGGTTGCTTTGGCCATCAGTACGATTCACAAGCCTTTTTGTTCTCCCTGGTAAACAAGCCAGGATGGGCACCTGTAAAGTTCGATCAGCGGTACGGCTCGCTGTCCGAATCCATATACAGATGTTACTCTGGTCCTACTTTTGGAAGAGCTCATGACTTGCGAATCTCTCCTAGATACAATTCATTTTATACAAATCTCGGTTTCACGTACAGACCGCCGAGCGGCTACAGGTATTCTCGGCTTGCACTGTCACGCAATGAAAAATAAAAATGCAAACCATTCAATACAGAAGGACTAGAATCTGGGAAATGAAAAAAGATAAATATACAAATACCCTTGCCAAGAATCAGGTCTGTGAAATATTTCAAATGCGAGATACTGGGAAAAACGGTTTACCTAAATTTATAAAGCTTTGTATGGAAACGCCATGTTGGTGTCCCTTTCAGGAACACCAATATGGCCGCCGGATACCAACAGAAACATCTGTTTGCGAGTTCTCCTACTAATGCGTGAATTCTTCGCTTGAGGAACTCATAAAGATTACAGTAATATTTATTCTGAGACAAGGAATGTTTAGATTGCAAAATCTCCCAAAACCTGTAATGTTTTTAACCCACATAAGAGCTTTGCCTTCCGCCAGCTAAATGCCGCGTCACGCAAAAGCCTGGAAATTCAAGCGTCCTCTCTCGCAAAACGAAGAACCCTTTCGAACCAAAAATTTGTTTATGTAAAGATGTTTAGGTACTGTGATACCTCGTGAAAGTAGAAACTCAGAAGAATCGATAGTTTCTTAGTTTGATTTTTTGTGACGTCACGTGCAACCCAAGAATGGAAGCACCTTTACTCGTTCATTCCTGGCAGGATCGTATTATTTCAATCCGGATGAAATAGAAACGTTTTACGACGCAGCCTTTACATCACAAGGTAGGTTCGAGGATGAGCTAGCGTCACTATATATTGTATATAATTTTTCCAGGAATTTTAAAAACTGATAAGTAATATAGCCATTTTAAAAAGTTGCAGGGATTGATCTAAACACTAATTTCAACAACAAATTTTCAACGTATATCTTCTTCTGAACTTTCGCTTTCATGTCAAAAACGCCTAAAAATTGGGTTAGCGTTCTTGCTTGGGACGCGTAAAACCAACTAAAGGCCGTTAATACACCCTAGTAAATGTTTCTGGCCTCCGTCATGCCAGGCATTAAACCTCGATATAACCCTTATACGGAAGGGTCAAGGGACTGGCAAAATTTGTTCGCTGTACCGAGGTTTCGTTATACTTCAAGGTTCTTTTTGATATATTTTACTATTAATGGGGTAAAGAAATTCGTTCGTAATATGCCAAGGACTTCATTATATAGAGGTTCGCCGGTTATATCGAGGTTCCACTGTACCCACTTTTACTAATTGCAATCAGGGAGATGTGTAAAACAAATATCGATAGATGACAACGGCTGACTTCAAAGCTAACAGGTGACAGGTAGCTACGGTTGATCTAAAAAAAATGTCATAAATTTGTTGGACAATTTCATGCCAGGCTCATGATATTCATTGTAACGATTTTGAAATTCAAATCTTAGAAGGAAACATTTTTAAAGCGCGCTGTTAGTTGAGGAGACAATATAAAAACCTCATCAGTATTGACCACGCTATCTAAAAAACTTCCACAGCTTCAGCAAGAACAATCCGTCCAAGTTACACGGCTTCGACGACGGCGTCGCCAAGTTTATCGCCATTTCAAAAGAACTTTACCCTTTTATTTTCTATACCTCTCGTCGGTTAAACGGTTTTATACAAAAATTTATGTAGTTCTCTATTTATTATTTTCGTATTTTTCTCTAATGCGCCTCCATGACGTTAGTTATGTTTGTTTACGGACCTGTAGAAAACAAAAAAAAAAGACACTCTGATATCAGCCTTCTTTAATAATTAGCAAACGCTACAAAGTATCTCTCTGTACATGCACCTGTTAAGGGCGGGAGTACAATCTTGAGCTATCTTACGCTGCAGTTTAAGGTGTTTCGATACAGTTTTTCGAAGACCATGCAAAGATTTTTCAAACGCCTTAAAAGAATTTTATTAGCACTTGTCCGATCACTATGAAATTATCACCACGGACTAATTTTGGATTGAAGTTTCTTAAAATTTAGTTTGATAAATGAAATCGATATCACTATGACAAAAACAAACAATTAAAACGTTGAAATCGGTAAAAGCCTAATTTTGAGCGATCTAGACTAGTCCTGCTACTGAAAATCCCACATCAGGAACTTAAAGTGTGCTGTCATATAGCAAACAACCTCCGTGAGAAGTAAAAAAAATCTGTATGTTTGAATTGAAATAAAACGTAAATTTAATTCAAACCTTATATTTTCAAAAGCCGTTATAAATTATGTAGTAAAAAAGTTCTGAATAACTCAAACTAATCTTAAATAGCGTCAGAATTTAATATCATATTTCGACGCTAGGAAATTTTGGCGTATTTTCCAGATTTTCTTTCTTGCTAATTTGAAAACTAACCTTTTTTGTCACCACCTGTGTAAGTCAGCAACTTTATTGTTCTAATTGATGATTTATATATATATATATATAGAACGGCTTGACAGAATTCTTTTTAAACCTTATCAAAAGATGTTCACGATGTTTATAATAATGTCTGAAACTTTCATGAAGATTGATTCATTGCAATACCTTTAAGTTTCAAGACGATTACCTAACCTACAAACCGGTCAAAAATCCGCGTTACAACATTCACTGTTTTGACGTTATGCTAATGTTTCCAAATTAATGCCCAGCATACATACCTCCATGATTAGTCGTTTCAGTGAGGGGACTTTAGGAAGTTAAAATCCAAAACGTTTTCCGGAGAAGCATGCCCCCTCGGCCAAAATCGGTCAGTCAACCTAGGTCCGCGCCTGCATCCAATGATCTTTCTTTTTTATGGTATCGTTTTTGTTTTGTCCACTTTAGTGATTGGCTTAAATAATTCTGTCATTGTGGGAAATAATTCTGAATACTTGGCTATCTTGACCAACTGGATAACACCCAGAAGAAGTGAAAATGATTGGAAACTCTGCTGGAGAGCATCACGTGATGGCTGGGGTAACAATATATTCCATTCCGAAAAAGGACCAACAATTACTATTGTAAAGGTTGGAAAGTATATCTTTGGAGGCTACACCAGTTTATCATGGAGTAAGTATCTCAGTTGACTTATTTAAGTAACTGTTTTCTGGCCCTACCACCAGACATGCGTTGTCGATGGCTGAGACGGTGGACGCTTAAAATGGTGAATGTGTGGACCTGGAGCTTTTGATGAGTTTATATTAACACGAAAACGCCGAAGGTTTTGGGAAACGCATTAGTGAGCATGCTGGCCTTTCCATTCTTTGTTTAGGTTCTGGTTGCGTTGGCTATCAGTACGATTCACAAGCCTTTTTGTTCTCGCTGGTAAACAAGCCAGGATGGGCATCTGTAAAGTTGAATCAGACAGGATTGAATGGGTATCTCCAATTGTATTCCATATACAGCTGTTACAAACTTTGTCCTATTTTTGGAGGAGGAAATGACTTGTATATTTATTCCCACAATTCTTATTCAAATCTCGGCTCCGCGTACAGTCCGCCGAGCGGCTACAGCTTTGGAAGCAACTTTGCTCATTCATTCCTGGCAGGATCGTATCATTTCAATCCGGATGAAGTAGAAACGTTTTACGACGTAGCGTTTACTTCACAAGGTAAAGGTTCGAGGATGAGCTAGAGTCACTATATATTACATATAATTTTCCAGGAATTTTAAAAAATGATATATAATTAATCTACATTTTAAAAAGTTGTAGGGATTAATTAAAAACAAATTAAAAATTAATTAAGACGCCCGCGACAACAAATTTTCAATGTATATCTTCTTGTGAACTTTTGCTTTCATGTTAAAAACGCCTAAAAATGGGGTTACCGTTCTTGCTTGGGACGCGCTGTAAAAGCAAGGTCGTCTGAATACACCTTACTAAGTGTTTCTGGCATCTGCCATGCCAGGAATTTAAACCTCGATATAACGAAGGGCCGAGGGACTGGCAAAATTTGTTCACTGTAACGAAGTTTCGTTATATATGAAGGTTCCTTTTGATATATTTTACTTTTACTGGGGCAAAGAAATTCGTTCGTTATACCAAGGACTTCGCTATATAGAGGTTCGTTCTAACGAGGCGGTTCCACTGAACCCACTTTTACTAATTGCAATCAGGGAGATTTCTAAAACAAATATTGATAGATGACAATGGCTGACTTCACGGCTAACAGGTTGCAGGTAGCTACGGTTGATCTAAAAAACATGTCATAAATTCGTTGGAAAATTTCGCGCCAAGCTCATTATATTCTTTGTACCGATACTGGATTTCAAATCTTCTGGAATGAAACATAAAGGCGCCGTTAGGTGAGGAGACAATATACACCTCAACTACTGACCACGCTATCTAAAAAAATTCCACAGCTGCGACAAGAAAAATCATTCCAAGTTACACGGCTTCAGCTAGTGCGTCACCAAGTTTATCGCTATCAGTGAGTATCAGTGCATCGGTTTCACCAAGCACTTCACCGTCAGTCAGTGCAAGCGTGCCACTCCTTTCATCAGGTGAGTTTGAGGAGTTAAACACCTTGCCTTTTGTGGAAGTTCGTTTAATTGAGCGAATTACTATAAGATACCATTTTCATAAGCGTTGTTGCAAATGAAGTAGAGTAGTTCAGTGAAACGTTATTTTTAGTTCATAATGAGCGATCTATGGTAACCAGTTGCTCAATGATGTTAAGTATGAAAGCACTAAAAGTTTGAGCAAGGTTTCCGTCAGACTTACAAGGTGAGGGCAGGAGAAGTGATAAGGCTGGATTCAACCCAAGGTTATTCTCAGATATATTTTGAAAAGATTTTGAGACAAAACCTCTTATTCACAGTAGCTGTTCATTTTAATGTTAAGGGTTATATTTCATAATAATGTAAAGTTTATTTATTTGGTAACCGTCTCGTTTCCTATCTTCAAAATTTGCAATATGGTTGCTCTTTCAATTAAACTTTAGGGTTTCATAATGGAAGTCTACTCTGTGTCAATTCAGGTTCGAGGATTAGCTAGCGTCACTATATATCATATCATTATTAGTTTCCAGGAATAATTCTTGCTTGGGACGCGTTAAATTAAGGGTGTTATAAAATACACCTCAGTAAGTGTTTCTGGCATCCGCCATTAGGTATTAAACCTCGATGTAACGAACGGCCAAGGGACTGGCCAAATTTGTTCGCTGTAACGAGGTCTCGCTATATCAAAGTACCGACGGAAGGACTTTGCTATATAGAGGTTCGTTATATCGAGGTTCCACAGTACTGACTTCTACTAACTGCAATCAGGGAGATGACTAAAAAAATATCAATATATGACAACGGCTGGAAGGCTAACAGGTGACAGGTAGCTACGGTTAATCTAAAAAATATGTTATAAATTCGTTGGCAAATTTCCCGCCAGGCTGATGATGTTCATTGTAACGATTTCGAATATCAAATCTTTTAGACGAAAACATCAGAGCGCCGTTAGTTGAGGAGACAAATATAAACCTCAACTACTGACCACGCTATCTAAAACAAATTCCACAGCTGCAACAAGAAAAATCATTCCAAGTTACACGGCTTCAGCTAGTGCGTCACCAAGTCTATCACCATCAGTGAGTGTCAGTGCATCGGTTTCACCAAGCACTTCACCGTCAGTCAGTGCAAGCGTGCCACTCCTTTCATCAGGTGAGTTTGAGGAGTTAAACACCCTGCCTTTTGTGGAAGTTCGTTCACCTTGAGCTACTAGACATTAATTTTATTAGCGTTGTTGCAAATGAAGTAGAATAGTTCAGTGAAACGCTATTTTTAGTTGATAATGAGCGATCTGAGGTAACCAGTTGTTCAATTATGTTAAATATAACAGCACAAGATTGAGCAGGGGGAGGGGGGGTGGGCTTGAGGAGTGGGGAGGCTGGATTCAACCCAAGGTTATTCTCAGATATTTTGGAACGATTTGGGACAAAGTGTCTTATTCGCAGTAGCTGTTCATTTTAATGTTAGGCGTATTTTATGATAATGTAAAGTTCATATATTAAACTGCACGAGAGATATTAAACAAGATAACCGTCTCGTTTCTTAACTTCAGACTTTGCAAAATGGATTGCTGTTTTTGTAGAATTAAACTTTAGGGGTTCACAATGAAAGTCTACTTTGTGTCAATTCAAGCGCCATAAAATCGCGTTAATTACTGAAAATTTATTTGGTTGGTTATGATAGAAGATAATCCTGTTAGTCAACAATCCTGACTATAGTGGGCGAACTGGTGGGTAGAGAAGTAACACCAATACTTTGTACACCTTGCTTGTGTCTCGCACATTGTGTTCTACATTTTGCGCCTGCTAAAAGTACCCGTTGTTAAGGGTAGGTTATTTATTTATTATTCTTTTATATATAAATCTCCGAATTCATGACAGCTTTTGTGTTTGTCTGTTATTCTCCAGATCCCTGCATAGTAACAATTCACACAAATCCGTTTATTAATAAGATGGTAGCTCCACGAAAAGTGGTAGGGTGGCCGAGCAGTTAAAGCGCTAAAATTGTAATCCAGAGGCTCCGAGTTCAAGCCTCGCCCTTAACCCTAGGTGATTCGGTTTTGGGTTGTGCCAAGGTTCAAATATCCCTGGCTACGCTCGTAAAATAGCTAACTGCTCCGTTTCTTTACCGTTTCTTTAGTTGGGTTCTTAACCATGTTATGTTCCATCTAGATTATCTGATTCCTTATCTCTCAAAATACTCATAAGGAGAGAGAGTAATAAATTATCGTTTTGTAACTTAATTTTCACCCTCTAGTGCTGTTCTCATCATTGAGTTTCCTGTGAAAATATTTTCAGAAAAATAAAAGAAAAGGAGTGGTTTCCTTGTGACCTTCCTTCACTTTTGTTAAAAAGAGAAAACAAGTCTACTTGAGCGATACGTTCGCGATATGCTTAGCCGCGTAGAATTAAAGCATATTAATTACATTCGTATTGATATCTGTGTTTTCAAGTTGTCTGAAAATGTAAAAAATATATATTTTTTCGGTCTTCGTTTCTTATATATAGAGGATATTACATGGCCGCACGGAGATACGAAATTTCTCTTCGAGTGTTGAAAAATATTTCACGAGTGAGCGCAGCGAACGAGTGAAATATTTGGTATCTCCAAGCGGCCATGTAATGTTCTATTTATAATATAAACACCAATGAAATACCAAACCATGCATTTCACTGAAACAGTTTTTTCCTGCGAAAGGCGCGATTTATTATGTAGCCATAGCAAGGGTGATATTTTCACATGTGAAATAACATATTATTTTCACGTGTGAAGATATCATGTTTTCGCGCGAAAGCTCACCTGGTATTTTATTGGTGTTAATATAATAATATTAATTACTGTATTTCAGGAGAAGGCA